>NC_061115.1:87508297-87735358 GCF_002878395.1 Capsicum annuum | reverse complement strand
CCACCAGTAGGTATGCCAAATCATAGCTCATAATTACAAGTTATGGGCTAAGTGATGCAAAATAGAATAAATGTTGGACATACAAAAGTAATTAAATTAAAAGCAGTACGATATGAAGATATATTAGAAAAAGAGTAAAATATATACAAATGCCTCTATAAAAAGAATAAGAGTATTATTAGTGTCAAACTTACAATAGTCCTGAAACAGAAAGACCATCATAAACAAAAGAGGGAGAGAAAGTAAACTCCGGCTCTAAAAACTCACCTATCTCCGAACACCAAATGACACTAACATAACGTCAACTATTGCAGCTAGTACTCAACTCTGTACTAAAAAAAGGTACAAAAGTGTAGTACGAGTACCAAAGAAATGGGTACTTAGTAGGCATTGTCAACAACTTAGCTAAATCATCATATAAATACAATAAGATGTGAGATAATAATCTAAGTCAGTGAAAAAGGGCAAACATAGAGTAAAACTCAAAATAATTAAAGTAATCAACCGAGTAAACAATATCAAGGGAATATAAAAATCTACAACATAAATACGCACCAATAATCCCAGGAGATGCTAATGAAAGTGAATAATCCAATGCAATCCCCCATAAGATTGGTAGATATAATAAAAAAAATAACGACCACACGCTCATAAAATGTCTAAACCTTAAAACTACAATTGTGGCTATTTCCATTCCGTAAATATTAGACTTGAACTGGTTCCATAACAATCATAAGTAACCTTTTAATGATACAAGTAAACCAAAAATAGTATCTCATATGCCAGACACAAAGCGGGAATAATATCATGGATACCAGACTTGAACCAAAAGTAATATCATCATAGATGCTGAACTTGAACTAGTCTTCATATCATAATTTACCAGAATTGAGCCGATCCTAACAACATAATTTACCAAACTTTAACTGGTCTTAATATCTCCCAAGTACAAGCGTAGAATAACTCATAAAATGCCTAAATCCTCATCAAGCTGAAGAATATAAATATGATAACTTAAGAAGCCCTATTGATATTCCAAGGAGATAATTATCATCTCAATCTAAAGTGGGAAAGAGGGTCCAATATCTAACCCTGAAAGTCTGTTCTAAAGAAATTACTACTGAAAAATAGGATAAGGTCCCAAAATCCCAATACAAGGGCTAAATAATCCTTATTGCGTCCAAAGATAGAAATTAAATCTAAGGAATGGGTGGTCAAGTCAAATATGCCTAATTACTGTTCACTATCTGTCTAAATAATCTTTATTTGCTAAATATACCACAAAGTAATAATTCCTAATAAAAAATTAGCATAATATCATACCGATACAATAATTAATCCGAATATAAGAGAAAATTAATTCTAGCCTACCTGAATGCCAAAGAAAGCTCGATAAAGTTTGATATGTTGGAGATTTCCCTTTACTAGAAGACTCCGCAAAATGCAACATTATCAAAACACTGATCTACTCATTAGTATGAGAATAATTACACCCATATTGCATTTTTATGCTTAGGGTCAAAAATTGTGATGCCCAGAGAGTACACCCTGGGCATCATACGGTGCTTACAGTCCCGAGGGACCACGAGCTAACTCATGAGCTGGTACCTACTATGAATACTGAATAATATAATGAGAATACGTAAGAACAACATTTATGCCATAAGGTTTTAAGTAATGAAATCTGATAAAATCTGTAAACGCTAAACTGATAAAATAATCTGACAATATCAACTGGCGTCTAAATACTAAATAACTGACAATAGTGTCTCAAAACCTCTAAAATGACTGAATATGAGTTCATGGGACTTGCCTCAACAGACTTCAACTATCTACTAAACTAAAAGCATGAAACAAAATAATTTGTCCACAAAATATAAGGACTCAACACTGCTTTTGCTGAAAGGCTGAGAAGTCTAAGCGCAATTCAGGAAGTGGACGTCCGAACCTATGATTTGATACATCATAGCGCATGAAAAGGGTTTGCGATAAGTACTTTGAATGTATTGGTATGCTAAATAAGGTAGGGAGATATGAATAGTTTTATGAACATGAACAAATGATTATCTAAATACATATATGAATAACATAAGGTATTTAATAGAGTGCATAAAGTCAATAGATACTGAGAATACAACAAATCATTAAATACTGAGGATGCATGACCAAGAACATAACATGAAATAAATGTAGTCTTTCAATTAAAATAATGAAATTCTGATGAATGAATATTTAATATCTGTATGCTATGGCCAAGCCACCTAAAACTAAGTTACAGAACTAATTTCTCAACTGAGATTGTAACTTGAGACTGTGGGAGGTATCATATAACTGACATGCCCCAATCTGATCTAATTGGGGTCTAATCCCAGTTGGAAGGATGTTAGTACCGTGCCGTAGGTACTAATACTGGCTGTGTGGATCCACTATACTGATGTACGGTATTGTTTTGAAGAACTAAGGATGCCAAGCCTGAACTGACCGGTGACACCTGCGAGATAGTTAAGCCTAACCTGATTGGTGACTTCTCATATCCTACACTCGCTAAATAGTTCTGGAGCGTAGGGACTGCTACTAATGACTGTGCCTATCTAACTGCAAAACTATAATTCCTTCACTCGTTCGGTTCTAAATCCTACTCCTAACTGAAGTACACTGAGTTACTAAACTATTTGGAGTTTAAATGACTTATTTAGTATTGCTCAGAATACATACTGAAGTCATTCTGAAGATACTTAGATGAGACTAATGTAAAAAGCTATGATGTTTGGGTATTCAAAACCCCAGGACTCAAAAGTAATAATAGAAAAATAATATCAAGTCTATAGGACATTACATGAGAGCTTTTATCAAGTACTCATTCTTGTAGGAATTTTATCAAACACTTGCAATTCAAAGATTAGTCTAGTCATGGGAATGACATAGAACTTGAAGAAATAGCATAAATTAAACATCTATGATGCCAAATCATGATTTAATTCAATGATAAGTAACATTAAAGCATGTGAAATTTGATAACAATATTAATTTCGTTTAAACATAGTGTAGAATAGAATATCATGAAGTTTCATGGTTCCAAACATGATTTAAAAATCAAGATAACATGAAAAGATCATAATTTTGTAAATAAATATGGAGACTTGGACTCCATAGGTGAAAATAACAAATGGATGAACATTTAACATATTCAGGTGGATGAATTCATGAGGATTGAGGGTGAGTTCTTGAGATTTGGCATTGAATTTCGGTGGTTAGCATTTTTGTTCTTGAAGAGAATTGATTTAATTTGAGATAATAATGTAAAAATGAGCAAATAATGCTTTATTAGGGCCTAAATCCAATGTCAAGATGCGGTGGGATTGCGTTGCCTCGCTGGAAATTGACAATCGAGAAGTGGATCTATGGCGCGATGTGTAATTATCGTAGAGTAACACTGGAATTCGACAATTGCTATTTAGCTAGGTTCTATGATGTGGTGAATTCCCAGTTGGCACACCGCTTTACAAAAATGGCTCTAACTCTTCACTCGATATCGGATTTGGGCAAATTTTATATCGGTGGAAAGCTAGCTGAATTTCCTATGCAATGGTAAGCTATAACCTAAAAAATACTAATTATTTAGAAATATTTATATAGGGTAACTCTGTACTTAGATCTAAATTAAGCTAGGGAAATATAGGGTATTACAATATCTCTCCCTTGGGAACATTCATCCTCGAATAAACAGATTAAGCTGAGAAACACTAATAGACTGAGTTTACACTCTGAACATGCACAACTGAAATATGATTGCATGAATGAAATCATTGATAGGCTGAGTTTTTCATTTGAACATATATATTTGATGCATGAGTACATGATTAAACTGATTTATGAATGCATGATCGAATATGCTACGGTAATGGATACAAAGTTTGTAGTTGTTACTTAACCCAGAACTGAGCAAGGCTAAGAAAGGCTGATACCTCAAGTTGAATTTGAGTGTAGAGAAGAGCTGAGGATACTTTGTCCGCATATCTGCTTCTGCTTCAAATGTATCTCCCTCAATAGATTGAATAACTTTAACTTGTAGAACTTCTTTATTCCTTAGTCTACAAACTCGATGATCAAGAATTTTGACTGGAACTTCCTCATAAGAAAGACTGTTCTGAAATCTACACTTTCTATGGGAAAAACTAAGGTGGGTCACCAATACATTTTTTCAACAACGAGACATGGAATAAAGAGTGTACTGAAGCTAGATTTGAAGGCAACTCAAGCTCATTAGCTACCTTTCTGAAATGATTGAGAATTCTATAAGGACCAACATATCGGGGACTGTGATTCCCTTTCTTGACGAACCTCTTCACTCCATTCATGGGAGAGATTTTCAAGTACACAAAGTTACCGACCTCAAACTTGATATCTTTTCTCCTCATATCTGTGTACGATTTTTGTCGTCTTTGGACTACCCTAAGCCTCTCTCTAGTCAACTAGTCTTTCTCTAATGCTTCAAACACCAAGTTAGGCCCTACTACTACAGCCTCACCCATTTCAAACCAAACAATCAGAGACCTACATCTCCTACCATAATTAGCCTCAAACAGAGCCATCTAGATACTGGAATGATAGCTTTTATTGTATGTGAATTTAATTAAAGAAAAGTGGTCATCCCATTTATCTGTAAAATAAACAATGTAGGCTCTTAACATAAACTCTAGAGTTTGAATGTCCTTTCTTCTTGACCATCTGTCTGAGGTTGGAAGGTTGTACTTAGGTGAACTTGGGTACCGAGACCCTTTTGGAATTCCTTCCAAAAGTGATAGGTTAACTGATTACCTCTATTTGAGATGATGGATAAGGGCACACTATGCAAACTAACCAACTTTCTGATATAGAATTTTGCATAGTCGATGGAATAAGTGGAATGAACTGCCATGAAATGAGCTGATTTAGTCATCCTGTGAATGATAACCCAAATCAAATCATGCTGATGATGTGTACAAGGCAAACCAGTCACAAAGTCTATGTTCATTTCTTCCTATTTCCATGTTTGAATACTGAACTCCTGTATAGACCTACTAGGCTTCTGGTGCTCTCAATCTTAACCTAGTGACATATCGGGCACTTAGCTAAAAACTCTGCAATATCCCTTATCATCCTATTTCACTAATATATCTCCCTCGAATTGCAGTACATCTTAGTGTTCCCTTGATGAATAGTGTAGCGTGCACCATGTGCTTCTGCAACAATTTGTGGCCTCAAGTCATCTATACCTTGCACACATAGCCAACCCTGACAACTCATCAAACCATCTCCCCCTTGGGAGAAAACTTCTACCTTCTGATCACTAACTTAATCTTTCTGCTTCACTAGATTGGGATCTCTATCCTGCTTTTCCTTTATCTTAGAAACTAGAGATGATTCAAAACTACTCTGCACCCATATACTACCCTCTGCTAAACAGAATAAGCGGATTCTTAGTCGAGCAAGCTGATGAACTTCTTGAACTAACTTCTTTTTACCATTTTCAACATGAACAACACTAACTATACGTAGTCTACTGAGAGTATCTGCCACTACATTGGCCTTGCCCGAATGATATAGAACATTTATATCATAATCTTTCAGCAATTCCAACCACCTTCTCTGATGCAAATTCAAATCTTTCAGAGAAATGACATACTACAAGCTTTTATGGTCTATGAGCACATCAACATGCATCCCATACAAATTGTGCCTCCAAATCTTTAAGGAAAAACACTACAGCTGCCAATTCAGGATCATGGGTGGGGTAATTTTTTTCATAGGGCTTAAGTTATCTAGAGTCATAGGCTATGACCTTACCCCTTTGCATGAAAAAACAACCCAAACCAACTCTAGAAGCATCACAGTACACAACAAACCCATCTTAACCATCTGACAAAGTCAAAACTAGGCTACAGTGAGTCAAGTCTTCAACTCCTGAAAACACTTCTCACAAGAATCAAATCATTGAAACTTAACTTTTTTCTAAGTAAATCTGTACATGGGGTTGGGGGCACAATAGATAAAACCCCTATAACAATACGATAATATTAGCCAGCTAAAGCCAAGAAACTCCTGATGTCTGATGGAAAGATAGGTCTGGGCCAGTTTCACACCACCTCGATCTTTTAAGGATCAACTCTAATGCCATCATCGAAAATAATATGGCCAATGAATGCTACTAACCTTATGCAAAATTCATACTTACTGAATTTGGCGAACAACTGATGAGTTCTAAGAGTCTGAAGTATGATTGTAAGGTAATCTGCATGATCATTCTCGCTACGTGAATAGTTAAGAATGTCATAAATGAAGAATATAATGAACATGACCAATTACTTGTTGAACACATCCACAAAAGTTTTTGGGGAATTAGTAAGAATAAAGGCCATGACTAGAAATTCAAAGTGACCATACTGGGTTTGAAGCTATTTTTGGGATGCCACATTCTCTGACTCTAGGCTAATGATAGTTGGATATGAGGTCTATCTTAGAAAAGTAACTGGCGCCTTGAAGTTGGTAAGAAAAGTAATCGATTCTAAAAAATGGATAGTTATTCTTGATTGTGACTTTTTTCAACTAACGATAATCAATACAAAATCTGAGAGAACCATCTATCTTCTGCATAAATAAAATTGGTGCACCCCACGGGGAGATGCTGGGTCTGATGAATCCTTTATCTAGGAGATCCTTTTACTGTTCTTTTAATTCTTTAAGTTTGTCTGGAGCCATTCTGTATCGTGGAATCGAGATAGGTTAAGTTTTTAGAATAAAGTCTATTCCAAAGTTGATTTCCCTTTGGGAGGAACTCCGAGAAGATCGTCAGGGAACACATTTGGAAATTCCTTGACTACTAAAATTGACTCTAAGGTTGGAGTCTCTGAATTAGAGTCCTTGACTCGAGCAAGATGGTAAATAAATCCCATGGATATCATCTTTCTCACTCTATGGTATGAAACAAGCTGACTCTTAAGCGCTGTAGTACTACCCTCCATTCTAAGACTGGTTCATTAGGGAACTAGAAATGAACTATTCTATTTCTACAATCAACTGAAACATAGCATGAGTGGAGCCAATCCATGCCGACAATGACGTCAAAATCTATCATTTCTAATTACAATAGATAAACTAAAGTAAATTTCTAAGATATTGTAATTGGACAATTCTTGTATATCTGCCTGGCTACAATAGAAACACCTACTAGTTAGGAACTGAAATGGTCTCTACTAAGACTTCAAGACTAATTTCGAAGTTGATGGATATATAAGGGGTTACAAAAGAAAGAGAAGCTCCAGGGTCTAATAAAGCATAAACATGTAAATGAAAGACCTGCAGCATACAAGTAACTATGTCAGGAGAATTTTCCCAATCTTTTTGGGACTGAAGAGTATACAATCTATTTGGACGCTGACCACTAGTAGCACTGGAAGTGGCGCCATGCTGAGTTGAGCGATCGGTTACAACTGATGACTGATGGGACTATCCCTATTAGTGAAAATCCCTACCTTTCTGAGAAACTATCATCTCTACACTCACCCTGATAGTTCCTACTATATTCTGACATACAGGATTTGTAGGGGAACAGTTCACACTGCCTTAGTAATTAGAGCCTGGTGCCCTATCTCGGTTATCATTTTTTAATTCGAGCACTAGGGAACTAGCTGGAGAGGGTAATAGGGATAAATATCTCAGACAAAACTAAGGGCAGTTACCACCTTCTAACCTTGGTTGACTAAAATTAAATATATATGTTCTAGCCCTCTTTTTCTCCCTCTCTCTCTATTTGGTCTTCTACTCCTCAATCTATTGAGCATGGACCATCAACCAAGACAAGTCCATCTCTCTAATCAGCATTGTGGTCCTACACTCCTTGACCACATTATCATATACACTAGACATAAACTTGATCATCTTAGATCTACTATCAGCTACAACATGAGGAGCATATCTGGCTAACTGAGTAAACTTATGGGAATACTACTTCATGCTCATGCTACCCTAAGTAAAGTAAATAAATTCTAACACCTTGGCCTTCCTTAACTCCAAAAAGAATAATTTATCTAAGAAGGTTGTAGCAAACTCTTGCAATTCTACAGGCCATGTATGTGTACCCTTATATACCTTCATTGCTTAAACCATGTAAGGGCTATATCCTGCAACTGATATGCAGCCAACTCAACACTCTCACTAGATTTCACCCCCATAATATATTTTACCTTGTGAACCATATCTAAGAATTCCTATGGATTCTCTTCAGACATGGATCTCATGTTGGAAGGAAGGTTCATCTGGATAAAGTTCTGAATCCTTGTTGCAGCAGTATTGGCCTTAGGGTTAGCCTGAATAGTGGTTGTCTTTTTATTTTATGCTGCTACAGAATTAGCTAGAGTGCTCAGAATTCAACATGGGAAACATGCTCGTCAAGAGGATATGCCTGAACGGGTGGAGATGCTGGCTAGTTTCTTGTTTCTTCTATTATTCTTTTTGGGAGGCATGTTCTATAAACAGAATGAAGAAATAAATTAGAAAGAGATTTAAATTAAGCATCATGCTCAGTCACACGACATGAATACTTAAAGAAGGAATTTTTTTTTTTAAATGCCTCATACCCTCTTGTCCATAAGTATAGCGTGCTACACACCCATGCACAAGACTATACTTGACGTAGCTTTTAGACTTCCTAGGATACTTTAAAACCTTATGTTTGATACCAAGTTTGTGATACCCCGAGAGTACACCCTGGGTGTCATACGATGCTTACAGTCCCAAGACACCAGAAGCTAACCCAAGAGCTGGTACTTGCTATTAGTACTGAATATTATAATGCTAATATGGAAGAACAACTATTATGCCATAAGGTTTTAAGTAATGAAAACTGATAAAATCTTTAAATACAAAACTGATAAAATAACCTGACAATATCAATTGAATTCTTAATACTAAATAACTGACTATAGCATCTAATAGCCTCTAAACTAACTGAATATGAGTTGATAGGATAGGCCCCAACAGACTCCAACTGACTACTAAACTGAAAAAATGAAATAAAATAATCTATTGTCAAAATATGAGGCCTCAACGCTGCTATAGCTGAAAGCCTGAGAAGCCTAAGTGCAATATAAGAACTTGACGTCCGAACTTATGATATGAAACATCATAGCGCAACAAAAGGGTATGCGATTAGTATTTTGAATATACTAGTATGCTAAATGAGGTAGGCAGATATGCATGGTTTTATGAACATAAACAAATAATCATCTAAATTTATATATACGAATAACAAAAGGTACTAAATAGAGTGCATAAACTTTGTAGATATTGAGAATACAACAAATCTGTAAATACTGAGGATGCATGACCAAGCATTAAACATGAATTGAATTTTGTCAATAAATTGAAATACTAAAATTCTGATGACTGAATGTTTGATATTTGTATGCTATGGTCAAGCTACATAAAACTGAGTTATTGAACTGATTTCTGAATTGAGATTATAACTTGAGACTGAGGGAGGTATCATCTAACAGACATGCCACAATCTGAGCTAATTAGCATCCAACCTATAAGCCTAGTTGGAAATCTACTAGTACCGTGCCACGAGTATTAACGTTGGCTATGTGGCTCCACTATACTGATGTACTGTATTGTAATAAAGGACCCAGGGTGTCAAGCCTGAACTGACGGGTGACCTATGTGAGATAGTCAAGACTAAATTGATGGGTGACCTTTCAAATCCTATGCTGGCTACATAGTTTTGGATAACAAGAACTTCTACAAATGACTATGCCTATCTGACGGGGAAGCCGTCATCCCTACACTCGCTCGGTACTAAATCCTACTCCTAACTAAAGTACACTGAGTTACTAAATTGATGGGAGTTTAAATGATTGATTTAGTAATGCTTATAATACATTCTGAAGATACTGACAGGAGACTTTTGTAAATCACTATGATATTCGGGTATTCAAAATCCCCATGACTCAAAAGCAATAATAGAAAAATAATATCAAGTCTTGAGGACATAACATGAGAACTTTTACTAAGTACTCATTCTTTTAGGCATTTTATCAAACACTTGTAATTCAAAGTTTAGTCTAGTCAAGGGAATGACATGTAACTTGAAGTAATAGCATGAATTCAACATCTATAACGCCAAATCATGATTTAATTTAATGGATAATAACATTAAAGAATATGTTTGTAACAACAATAATTCCATTTAAACATAGTGTAAACTCTAAGTTCATGGATGTTCATGGTTTCAAACATGATTTAAAAATCAAAATAGCTTTAAAAGATCATAATTTTGTAAATAAAGATGGATACTTGGACTCCTTGGGTGAAACGAACCAATAGATGAACATTTTACATACCTAGGTGGACGAATTCGTGAGGATTGAGGATGAGTTTTTGAGATTTGGCCTTGAATTTTGAAGGTTAGGGTTTTTGTCCTTGAAGAAAATTGATTTAATTTGAGAGAATAATGTAAAATGAGTAAATAATGTTTTATTAGTGCTTAAATCCTGTGTTAGGATGGATTAGGAACTTTGGGAAATGACCAAACGACCCTTGGAATTTCAAATCACGGACTAGTAATCTTTATTTTTGGCCTAAATGCAATGCAGTGCAATCGCGTAGTGCCACTGGAAAATCACAATTGGGACCTGGAATCTTGGCGTGATGAAGTGGTTCACAGAGCCTTATTGGATGAGAATTTAGCCCCTGGCGTGATGTGGTGGAATTGCATTGCATCACTGGAAATTGACAATTGTGAACTTGGTCTATGGTATGATGTGCCATTCTCATGAAGTAACACTGGAATTCAACAATTGAAATTTGGCTGGCCTCCACGATGTGGTGAAGTGCCCGTCGGCAAACTGCTTTACAAAAATGGCTCTAATTCTTCACTTGAGTATTGGATTTGGGCGAATTTTATATTGTTGAAAATCTGGCTGAATTTCCTACGCAATGGTAAGCTTTAATTTAAAAAATACTGAGTATTTAGAAAAATTTATATTGGATAACTCTTTTAATTAGAGCTAAATTAAACTAGAGAAATACTAGGTATTACAAATATAGAGTAAAAATCTCATGTGAGGGTTGTTTTCAAAATCACTTTCAAAGTGCACAATATGTCCCTCTATTCTCAATGATCATTTACCCTTAAGAATAAATAAATTTTAAGCCTAAATGATATATATTTCAACTCACCAAGGAAATAGGGATTTATGGATAAATCTTAGAATTAAAACAAGAATTAGATGGAGATTTACAAGGATTACAACGAGGAAATGAATTACCATAGCTCACCAACACTCCGCGATCACCCAAGGATAAGTCTCCAAATTCTCCAAGCTCTCTAGAGATTTAATTCTATTTGCACTTGGAGAAAATGTGAAAAGATGGGTGAAAGGCTTAAATAAATTCCTTTCTAGGTGCTGCATAAACAGTCAACGTTAAAGATGTCACTACGAAAGCATCTCACAACCTCTACGGTGATCCGTAGAATGGGCCAACCTTTCGCTAATGTAAATATGATGTCACTTAAGAGATGTATTCATTAGTGGTCAGTCCCTAACTAAAGCAACCTAGGAGGAACCAACATTGTCTGCCAAAGGGTCCAATTTGCCGTAAAAGTGACCATCGTATAAGAAAACAATGGTCCACTTAAACAATTTCATAAATTAAACATCGATTTTGCCAAGTTTCCACAGACCCCTAGAGATTCATTTGGTATCCCGTGAATCCAAATGAACTATGCTATCAAATTTGACATTTTGGTATCAAAGAAACAATTGAAATTTCCATCTGGGGTCTTTTTGATGCAATGTGAAATCCACGCCCAAGGGCCACTTTTACCAAATCGTAACCAACAGCTCAGAATGAGTCTAGAATACTTGGGACTCAAACCTAAGATCCACTAGCAAAATATTAATGTTCCATAGCTGATGGAACTCTAAGAATTTGCATACCAGGTCATTAACCTAAATTTTACACCTAATATCCAACCTTACCAATGAGGGCTCCCAAATTGTAAATTGGCTGTAAAAAATAAATAAACTATCTGATAATTAAACTATCATCTCTAACAAGTTATAAATGACTTAGGGCCATTACCTAAAATTTCTAAATAATGAAAAAGTGTGGAAATGCAAAAAATGTCCTGGAGGGTAATTACAATGTCAACTATTAAAAGGATTTCCGTTCACAAGAGTTAAGTGTTCTGATGTATCTAAAGGCTCGAACAAGCAAGGATAGTTTTTTTGTAACTCGTTCTTGATCTATAAAGTAGAAACTTTTACTGGGTTATGTATCCACTGGACTTTAACCACTAGAATCTCCCTAGATCGCAATCTCCTGACATCTCTAACTAATATGATAACTGGATCCTCCTAAAAGGTCAATCAATCATCCAACTGAATCATGTCCAACCAAAGCATATGTGACTCATCTGGGATATAACACCACAACAGAGATGCATTAAACACTACATGAACAGTGGTGAAATCTAAGGGAAAGTCCAACTTATAAGCCACCTCTCCAACTATATGAAGTATCTCCAAAGGCCCAATATATCTAGGGCTGAGCTTGTCTTTTTTACCAAACCTCTTTACGCCCTTCATGGGCGATACTTGGAGATATAATGAGTCTACAAATCCAAACATTAACGAACAAAGCCTAAGTTTTGCATAAGCCTTCTGCCAACTCTAATCTATCCTCAACCGATCATAAATCACCCTCACTCTATGCAATGATTCCTAAAGTATGTCAGTACCACATGGCTAAACATCAGAGGTCTCAAATGGTAGAATTATTATAGGTGAGCTTTACCAATGCTAAATGTTGCTCCTACTAACCCCAAACTCTTTAACACTAGCAAGATAGATATCCTTCTGAACATGAATAGTCCGATTTGACTACCCATCCTTCTGAGAGTGAAAAGTAGTGCTAAGATCCACCTGAGTACCTAACTCCTCTTGAAAAGCCCTCCAAAGCTAGAATTTAATATCAAGTGTCTATCTAAAAAAATAGATATGTGTACTCCATAATGGAAAACAATCTCATACACATAGATATAGGCTAACCTCTCAGCACTAAAGAACATCTCAATTGGATGGAAATGTGATGATTTGGTCAACTGATCTACAATGACCCAAATACCTTCAAAACAATAGAATGTGCGAGGTAATGCAATAAGTAAGACCAAAGTAACCTACTTCAAATTCCATTTGGGAATAATTAATCTCTAAATGAATCTAGGTATTTGATGCTTGACCTTAACCTGCTGAAAACATACACAACAAGCTACAAAGTCAACATTATCCATCTTCATACCACTCCACCACTAATGCTACCTCAAATCCCTATATATTTTAGTTTTACTAGGGATAATATAGTATCTAGAGCTATGAGTCTTGTGCAATATCAACTAACTCAAGTCTCTAACCCTTATAACATAAATTTTGTCATCATATCAAATAAAATCCTCAGGACCTATAGTAGTCCTATTGACTGACCCCAACACCTTATCTTAGGGACAAAAAGTCCCCTGCTCTCAAACTAACGATTCTAAATTCATTCACATAGGGTAGACCTAGCTCCAATAATAGGAAAGATCCTTCTAAAGTCTGAAATATCAATTTGCACCATAAAGTTGGTTAATTACTCGATGTCCCATGCCAATGGCCTCTCAAAAACTAAAATAGAACCAAACTACCCATACTCACCACCTTTTGGCTCAAGGCTTTCGCTACCACATTTTTCTTGCCAAGGTGGTCTAGAATAGAGATGTCATAACCCTTCAGCTACTTTATACATTTTAAATGACTAGAATTAAGCTCTCTTTGAGTCATAAGGTGTTGAAGACTAAGATGATTGATGTATATCTCACAGCAAACACAATAAAAATAATTATTGCAAATATTAAGCGCAAACACTATTACGCCAACTCCAAATCATGAATAAGGTAGTTGTACTCATAGGCCATCATCTGATTTAATGCATAAGAAATAACTTGGACCTTCTATATTAGAACACAATCCAAACCAACACTAGAAGAATCACAATATATGATGAACTACTCACCCTCACTAGGAAGAGTCAATATAGGGATGAAGTAAGAAAATCTTTAAGATTGTTAAAGCTTAACTCACACTCCTTAGACCACAAAAAAGGAAAATATTTTTGGGTTAATCAAGTCATTAATGTTGCAATGGTAGAAAAACCCGTCAATGAAATGCCTGTAGTAACCTTCCAAAATAATAAACCTACGAACCTCAGAAGGAGATGTAGGCCTAGTCCAATAAGAATAGCTTCAATCTTTGTTAAATCTACAATAATTCCATCCTTAGACATAACATGTCCCAAGAATGTAACTGAGCCAATCCAGAACTTATACTTTGAGAATAAGGTAAAAAGACTTTGATATCTCAAAGTCTACACTACAATCCTTAAATATTGCATATGCTCCTTCCTACTCATCAAATACACCAGAATGTCATCGATGAATGCAATCATAAAAGAGTCCAAATAATATTAGAAGAATGGTTCATTAAATCCATATATGTGGCTAGGGCATTGGTCAGTCAAAAGTTGTCACTAGGAACACATAATGGCCATAACGTGTCCTGAAGGCTATATTTAGGATATGCTCAACCCAAAACCTCAATTGATGGTAATTAGAACTCAAGTCAATCTTAGAGAACACTGCTGCTCAATGAAGTTAGTCAAACAAGTCATCAATATGAGACATAGGATATCTATTCTTCATATTCAACTTCTGAAACTGCCTGTAATGTATACACAAATGTAAGGAACCATACTTTTCATTCACAAACAATATAGGATCATGCCAAGAAGAAAAATTTGTCCAAATAAAATCCCTACCTAGATGATCCTATTGCAATGAATTTAGATACTTAAACTCGCAGGATTCATACAATAAAGTCCCATAGAAATAGGTTGGTGCCTTATTTAATTAAATAATAAACTCAATATTAGACTTAGGAAAAACTAGTTAGATCGGTAGGATAAACATCAGGAAAGTCACAGACTATAGGAACTGAAGTAATTAAGGGACTCTATACACTAACATTATGAATATAAGCGAGATCAGACTCAAAACCCCTCGATATAAGTCTCCTAGCCCAAAGATAAGAAATAGTGCCCATCTATTAGAAGCTAAGAGATCTTTTCCACAAAACTAGGGGTATGTTTTGTATGGATAAGGTAACAGTTTTAGTAGAATAATCCAAGACTGCATGATTGATGTATAACTAGTATATGCCTAGAATCATATTAGAGTCCACCATATCTAATACAATGACATCTACCAAAGTATTAAACTCTTGAACAGTCATATACATGATTTATAAACTTAATCTAACATGAAAAAATCACCCATGTGAGTAGATACATATAATGGCACAGATAAAGAATCCTAAGACAACTCAAATTATGATGCATAATAAGAAAACACATATGAATAAGTGAATCTCATATTAAATAAAGCAAAAGCTAACTGATGGAACAATCAGATCATACCTACAATAACAACATCTAAAAACTATTCCTTATATCTACCAAGTACAACTTATTAATAACCTCACCCTTCACTTGGCTGGGCACCTGACTAATCACCTATCCTACCTGCTTGAGCACCTCCATGAGCCCCTAAGAAATTATCTCAATAATCCAGTATACCACCACTAAATGGGGGGACATTATCCTAATTGGTGAAATATTTTGTGCTATAGGTATGACTGACTCATGATAGGGATACTCTCTAGAAAATGACCAAAATCTCCACACTCATAACACAACCTTAGAATAATAATATATCTAGAAGACTCAACTTATCCAAAATAGCCATCGTAGCTAGAAAACCTAGAGTATCAATCCTACAATTTCTGACCATTACTTTGGAAATGATGATCACTATAACTGCACTGACCCCTATTAGCTAAAGTGCAACATGAACGGGCCTACTTGACTCACCTTGATTCTGATAAGACTAGAACAGAGGGTACTTATACTAAGACTATCTAAATCAAAATTATGAGCCACTTTGATTCCTACTGAAATAACCATGATAACTTAGCCTTTTATCATTGCACCTGTAGGCATTAGAATGTATCTCCTCTATGGTTTCAGTATATTTAGAGAGCTTAATTAATGATCTTCCCATGACAACAAAACTTAGTGTAATTAATCCAAGAGAAAGTCTCAATCCCCAAGCAAAACACCAAATTTGCCTATACTCAATTGCAAGATAGATGTAAAATGCCTATCCAAATCATAAAACTAAGACTCATACTTCAACATAGTCATAGAACCCTAGTAAAATCTTAAGAACTAATGTCTCAGATGCTCTCTAATGTTATGAGGTATATACTTATCTAAGAAAATTATAAAGAGCTAAGACCAAGTCGAATGGAGAGATCTAACTAGCCTAGAAAATAGATAACCTTTCCACAAATAGAGAGTTATAGACCAAACTCCAATGTACACAACTCAACCCCATAAGTATCCACTAGCCCCAAATTACAGACCTTATCCCCATAGGTAGTCAAGAACTCAAACACATCCTCTGTTGGTTCCCCAGAAACTAGGTGGAGTCAATATCAAGAATTTTACCAACATCTTTGCTCCTAAACAGACATATAAAGTTGGGGGACTATCGGTTGAGTAACTACATACATTAAAGGTATCTCAACTGTAGGGGTCGTAACTACAGGTAGTGCCCTTACCTCAGTACCACTCCAATCTGCATATGAGCACCATAAAATAATGAATCACAAAAAAACACAATGGCTAAATATAAGCATATATGAGCAATGATAAAGAAATAAACCCTAGTAGAGCATAGACTTTTGTTGTCCCAACACTAGTTCGATGGAGGAATATTTGGTTCAAAAGTAGGAATAAGGCTTGGTGAAAGCTCCCTATCCTTATCCCTATTTAGGGATATAACTCTAACTTGTCCCCAATAACTAGGTTATCCACGACCTCTAAAATAATCCCTAATCATAAAATTAGAGTCCTCTTCTAAAGTAAAAATATCACACTTCCTAGCCATCTACGAAAGAGTGAATCAAAATGAATCTTAAAAACCAACAATGACACTTAGCACAAAATGAGTGAAGGAAATGAAGATATCCTAAGAATGTCCGATAGCTTCCCGAAGATAAGAAACTAACATCATTGTTTAGATCCATAAGACTCTACTAGACACTTACTTCTATACCTACAATACCATAGAACTTGACTCTAATACTTACTTGTCATGACTAAATTTTACAAGTCAATATGGAACCTACTTTATCCCACTAGTAGGTAAGCAAAACTATAGACTGAAAGTACAAGTAATGGTCTAATTAGTGGAAAATAGTAGGTAATTCAAACTATAGTCAAGAATTAAAAGTAATGGTCTAATTAGTGTAAACTAGGATAAAGGTCGGAAATATGAAATTAATTAGACTACAATCCATAGAATATTAAATAAAATCATAACTGAGATTTTGATAAATCTCACCCTTCACCTTTTGAGTTTCAGGACATCTCTTCTATCCTTTGTCTTTGACCCTACTACAACTATCACTTTTTCGGTCTCAAGTTGATTAGACAAGGGTAGATATCCTCGAATTTCTATTGTAATCCTCTTTTCCCAATCTTAAATACTTGTGTAAGCATGATGTCGAATAGAGGTAATTCCTAAGATTTTATAGAAGCTTAGGAGATAATTAATATAAAGAAGATTACAATAAAAACAATCATAGCAATCTCGATGAATCTCCCACTTCTCCTACATTTGTAATCATCTAGGGTTCCAACAACCCTCATTAAGGAATTTAGCCACTCATGGTTATGATATAATTCATGATAATAACTAAAGAAGACATAAAATTAATTGCATAAGATTGAAAAGAATTAAATTCAACTTCAATACATTACGAAACCAAAAACCCAAGAATAGAATTATAAAGTAGAAAGTAGTCACTGTATGTGAAAAAACTCTAAAGTGTGTAACCTGATAAAACAATAACCCAAGGGTGTTTATAGAATCCTAAAATAATAAATGAAACCTAATTAAAACAAAATAGGAAAAAATATTTTGGCAGTGGTCATGCCTCTGGCAATGAGTCGTTGTAACTTGTCATGACCCATTGCCTACCATTGTAGATCTTTTCTATCTTCAGGTTTCATGACTCGTTATGTGTCCTTACAAGTCATATGCTGCTATTAATGGTCACTCTAGTGAGATTCCTCTTTATGGGGTGTTAAATCTGATATTAGTACGGCTCCTCCCTAAGAGTCGTAGTCTGACTTTACGACTCGTAGTATTCACTCTTTACTATGGGAGCATTATTTGTCAATCCTCAAGACTTTTATTCACTATTCTTAATACAACTTCATTTCACGACTCGTATTCACTCTTTACGAGTCAAGGTATGTCTTTATATAGCTTTTTCACGTAGCTTTTGCCACTGTTAACCTTACGAGTCTGACTATGAGTCATAGGGTGACATAACAACTAGTAGCCTAACCAATACTTTAATGTTTAGAGATTTTTTACTATTTTTCATTCCATACCACTTCCAACCTAATTTACCTAAAATACATATAGAACACATATTATATTCGATGAAATAACCTAAGTCAATTCATAATTTCACTATTTTAAGCATCAACTGTACCATGCAACCATGGCACATCACAACCCTCAACTTAGAACATTTGCATTTCCTCAGGCATAAACACAAAATGAAAACAAAGATGCTGCTTAACTAAAAATATCCTAAGATACCATTGACAGTCAACTTTTCAATCATTACACAAAATTTGTTGCCCCTCTTATTTTTAAAATTTTCAAACTTAACCATGTATTGATTAGTAACAACAATGTGACACATAGGAATGATGTGATGGAATTACATTAGAAATGAACTTCTAGGCATATGACAAGTAAACTACTCAGACAGATAAACAATCTAACAATGCAACCCATGTACCCTCACAGTCAAAGAAGTCCCAATCACGTAATTAGGTCAACATATTCATACATGGGTAGTCAAGAGATGCTCACACTCTCAAAGAAGTTCAAATTAGTGTGTACAGAATGCCATAGGCTTTCCCAAATGCTCTTTACATCAGTTTTGGTAAAATCGGTTACGATGACTATAGGACTTTTTTAGGCTTCTAATGTAAGCCTTTGAACTGGTATGGTATAGTTGACGATTCTTATTTAATTAGCCACCTTGGTACTATGATTTTTATTGGGGTCTACTATTTTACCAATTTTTCTTTTAATATGCCCTTATTTCTCTTTTTTATTTTATTTCTTGATTATTTAGACTGGGTGTATTTTTTCACCCCCAACCTTACTCACTTTCTTCTATCTATACCCTTTATTCATACTCGCTTCACACTATACACCCTTGTATTATAGCCACCATAAACATAGGAGATATAACTAAATTTGAGGTGCATAATGTCCAAGGAGTACCAGGCCCAAAACAAGTTCATTGTAGGCTAAGAGGGGAAGGTAATTGGTGTAGAACAAAAAATCTTAGTCTATTTAGCTCAAAATTGGGATCAAGGGATTGATATTTCATTTGGTTGGTAAATTTAGGCTAAAGTGGAATTATTACTGACTATCCAACAATCTAGGCATGATCAATTAGGAAAGTTCTATTTTCCATACACACATGGAACTAGGTAATGCCTCACACACTTGTATAGGGTCATATTGTTAGTCACTTTGTACCTAGTTCATGCAATGGTGTACCATAATTATTATGTCCCTAATTCGAATTCCATTACCAGATTCCTATAAGTCATACGCATACATAAATCAAACAGTTGTCAAAATTTTAGGAGGTTTTAGAAGGGGTATAAATTTATTTAACATAATTTTAGCATGATTAAACATCACACAAAATATCACAAAAAATATTTAGACTAGAAATAATGTTTTGCATTCAAACTAAAATTGATGGGAAAATAAACACAGCAAAAATAACCCATGGTGGCTATGTGGTAAACCTCCACCCTAATTGAAAGCATATGCACTACACCCAGTGCATGAAAATATGTAAAAACTAGGGACAAAGACATACCTGGGTACATTAGGCACTGACTCATGCAGTGTCAGTGCAGAAGGCCTTAAGATGCGCCCCACTCTTATCATCACTAGACCCAGTGGGGGCTACGATGCTCGTATCAATAGTGGAACTAGTTGTTGCTGGTGCACTCAATAGTAGCTTTGGCAGCAAAGCTGCACTATTGCTCAAATTAGCAACATTAGTAGGTTGATAAATACCAGCTCTCCCCACCACCAAATGAATCCTCCATTGTCTGTTGTTTTCACAATGAATACTGGCTACTTTTACAGCCTTAAAATTCTCTTTCTCTGTAGTTCTCTTTGTCTTTTTCTTCTTTCATCCATTCTCACCATTATCTGCACCAGCTGGGGTGGTTGAATCTTTAATACCCCAAATATTTTGGACTTCCTCTTCCTTATGAAACTCCTTAATAATAGGCATCGAGAGGACCACTCTAGTATGTAACCCCTTAACTGCCATTCATAGCTCGGCAAATTCAGCCTGTACACCTACTAATTCTGGGAACATGATACTCTCAAGCTGCCAAACAATATCTTTCTCAAACCTATCAACTCAGGTTTGTATACCTCTTCGTTCATCCTTAATCTTCTTATCCACTTATGGATTCACTCCATTTTCAATCAATCTCACTTTTGCCTCTACTGTACCTATCTCCTTTTATACATACTATTACAATGACTATGGCATGAAAACATAACCAGATAGCACTGATCTATAAGTAAATGGTCTGGGTAATGTAGTAGAAGTTGGATACTGGGTCTGGGAGATTCCGGATGCATCAATGAAGATCTGCGGCTTGGACTGGAAACTCTCCATAAGGGTTTCACCCATGTTGGTGAACCCTACAGTATCTACTCCGTCCCCTGTGACCTTATATGCCTGTTGAATCAAAGTAGCTGCTAATTTATCCATCTTGTCTATTACATTAGCAATATCAGTGATTAGGACTAAATATGTAGTACTCTTCTACCTCTAGAATAGATTAACTCCTTAGATTTCTGGCACTCTTACATCTATACAAATCTATATAATTAAATTCAGTAATGCCAGAACCATGTTGGTGTGCACTTTATAATCACGTATCTCTCTTATAATCAACTGATCTTTGTCAATCTCTTACCCTACCATAATACCTACTACCAGTGATGTGATCTGGACTGAGTATATTTTCCCCATATATGGGTTAAATCTATGACACACTAATGTCTACCATTTTTTAGCCTAAAAGTTAAAGCTACCATTTGTAATCTATTATGAACTAGTGCCTACTCGACCAGCTACCCACATCACTTTCTCTCGCTCGATGAAAAACAAACTGGCCATCAATAAAAATGGAACAGCTTGATATCAGTACTGATCTACTTTTTATTGATCTTCTGCATCTCAGCCATCCAAAATTCAATATCTAAAGAATTTGTTGATGGAAGAAATTCTCGTCCATGCAATACTATAGAAGGAGTACTGGTGGATATGTTCACAAAAACCCCTTCGATGATTACATTAGTCACTGGTTCTCAACCTTCCCACAACCGACCCTGTGGATACATATTTTTGAACTCTATCTTGTTGGTAGCATAGAACTCATGGGCTAGTGCCTGACTGTATTAGACTAAATCTTTATTTATTAGTTCAAAGTAATACTACCTATATTTTTTTCCAAACACAAGCATCTCAGCTATGCTAGTAATTGTCAAGATTGGCTCCATATATATACCCCACTTTGGGTTTTTGGTGAAGGGTTTGAAGTTTATATATTAACCATATAATTCTTGTATTTTAGAATACCTCTACCATTCAACAATGGGCATCAGAGAAATCTTTTAGGACAGTAGAGTAGGAGGTTCTTATGGTGATGGAATCTTAATTGTTATATTGCTCTCCTCGCTCTCGCTCTTATCTATACATTTAGACCCATCATTATCATCAAACCCCTTTTCATTATTCTCTTCATAAAAGATGGATCCCCCCTTAGCTACATCCTCACCATTATTTTTTCATTACTATCACTATCCTTCTCAGCTTGGGATAATGAATGGGGTGGTGAGATTCTAGGTTTCTTCATTCTCAGTGTAGTCTTGGGTGGTGTGACCTCCTCTAAGGTTGATTTTGCAACATGAGGCTGCATTTCCCTTGGCTCCACTTATCCATCCATTGGATATTCCTCTATTAATCCACTTCATGACTCAGTGTCCTTATTTATGAGCTTATAATTGGCTTTTAGGGTAGGATTTTTCAGGGGTTGCTTCTTTAATGATTATTTCTTTGTCGAATCATCATATGGAACCATTGGTACCTATTGAAATAAACCCATTAGGTATTCCTAAGTAAGGGAAATAAAAACAAAAGATTTGGTGTCAATATGGCATGAACTGGCCACCCTATGACTCTAGGGTACGAGTCATACACACTGGTTATGAGTCATTATGAGACACGTGATTTGGATGAATGTTTAATAAGTATTCATTGGTAAAGAAATGAGTCCTCCTTAGAAGTTGTAATGTTATATTACGACTCGTTACCAACATTTATTATTTGACCAAAAATACTTTCTTGATGCAATACCATTCTAGTCATTAATATTTCATAAGATGAGTCGTAGAGTGTGACTAGGACTCATGATATGAATCATGATATTACAAAAAGCCCAAATGCCTTTGGTATCCATGCTCCTAGTGGTTATGAGTAAAGTAACAACTCATTAGGTGACCCTACGAGGCGTTACAAGAAATATGACCACTAGAATATGGGTGATCAAGGGTTTGGGTTCCTTGAACATACTCCCAACACGATATCACACATTTGAATGGTCCTCAATAATTCATACTTCATCCTTAATAAAAAATTTATAGCACAAAGTCCATGTTTACTCTGATTATTACCTTACGTTCCAAATTTCTCATGAGTGGGGCTTGGCTATTTTTATACATACATATTTCAATCAATAAACCCAAGCAACTCTTACACATTGAAGCACCAACATAGTATATAGAAATTTAAGCACAAAATACTTAATTGTTTACTTGACTTGGATTACTTAAGAACTTTGCTTAAATAATTTTGTTCCCTAACTCTTGAGATTTTCAACTTTAGGAGATGATGACTATTTAATTTTTATTTTAAGGGATGAAGTTGGAGTTTTATCATGGTATGTTTGTTTTTTAGGTGAATGGAGGGATCGATAGATTCAAATAATAGGAATAATAATCATTTGGTAATTTTTCTTAATTTATACCATGTGAATAAGATTGGGTCGACCCGTTAGGCCTGCAATACCGGGCCTGGTCACAAGTCAATTTAATTTTTTTTACCCTATGACTATGGGTTGTAGGCTCCCCCCATGAGGATTATAACCTTACCTGGGTCTATATTCATTATGACTCAAGGTGACTAGTCATAGTCATTGACTATGACTCATTTTGAAAGTCGTGATAACGGTAAAGACTAAATAATTGAGGGTGGCCTGAGTTTTAGCACCCTACAATTCTAGTGACACATAGTAAAATACTAGCATGATTCATTAAATGGGTCATAGGTCCTACCACCAAAAAATATCCTGGCCTTTTCCTGAAATCTCTAGTCCTGCACACTGAACAAATAAGTTACCCTATAATTAAATAAGTATAGAAAATGGGTTGCCTCCGACACAACGGTTGATTGAATGTTGCTGCATGACATGGCTATGTTGGATACTCAAATTTCTCCAACCAGCCTTATGGGTTGCATCACATATAGCTACTGATTTATTATCGTGGCACGACACAATTGCCTTGCTTACTCTGACTTCAACAAGTCTCAAATCATCAATCATTTTCACCTCACCAGTGTTTCCTATGTAGTGCTTCACCTTTTTCCCAGTCACCTTAAATGAGGCTTCACCATCATGCTTCATCTCTATAGCACCATATGGGAACACCCTCACCATTATGAATGGTCCATACCATCTAAATTTTAACTTTCCAAGAAACATGGAAAGTTTTGAATTATACAACAAAACTAGATCACCACGGTCAAACACTCTTTTCTCAATTTTTCTGTCATGATACGACTTTATCTTCTCTTTGTATAGAGAACAAATTTTGTAATCCCAAAGTCTCAATTCATCAAACTCATTCAATTTGATCATCCTCAACTTTGTTGCATCATGCCTCTAAAAAATTATCTTTTTTCACGCCCATTATGCCTTGTGCTCAAGTTTATAAGGCAAGTGACATGCCTTGCCATACCCAAGAAGATATGGAGAAGCATCAATAAATGTCTTTTAAGATGTCCGATAGGCCTATAATGTATCATTACCTTACTTTACCAATCAGTCCTGTTGGCATTCATAGTCTTCACCAATATGGACTTTATATCTCTATTGGATACCTTAACCTATCCTCTCATCTAAGGATGGTAAGGTGTTGTCACCTTATGTTTCACATCATATTTTTCAAGTAGACTCTTCAACAAGAATTTATAAAAATGTGGCCCATCATCACTAATTATTACACGTGGAGTGTAAAATCAAGAAAAGATGTGTTTTTTAGATAGACAATGACACTTCTACCTTTATTATTGGGGAGCACAACTGCTTGCATAAATTTTTATACATAGTCCACTGCCACAAAAATATATTTCATACCATATGAGCTCACGAAAGGACCCATAAAGTCAATCCCCAATACATCA
Organism: Capsicum annuum; assembly: GCF_002878395.1. Classification (NCBI taxonomy): domain Eukaryota; kingdom Viridiplantae; phylum Streptophyta; class Magnoliopsida; order Solanales; family Solanaceae; genus Capsicum; species Capsicum annuum. The sequence goes on along the minus strand of NC_061115.1, from coordinate 87,710,561 downwards.
AATAGCTCAAATATCATAATAGGATTCAAGGGGAATTCATGGCACCCTAAAATATTACCTTAACATTGACATTGGTTACAGGTGAGTTTCAAAGTCGTGATCATCCTTGTAGATTGTAGGATAATAATACCCATACTAAAAGATTCTGTGGGCTATGCAATTTTCTCCATGGTAACCCCTAAAACGTAAAGTATGACAAGCCTCAAGAATACTTATAATCTCTACCCCCATGATGTAACTACAAATCACACCATCTGCATAAATCCTAAATAGGTAAGGCTCATCCTAGAAATACTTCCTTACCTCATGTATAGATATCTGTGCTGATGGAAGGACAAGTACACTAGGATAATATCACTTGACAAGTAATTTGTAAACTCAGTAAAATAGGGATTAGGTCTGGCGATGCTGCCAAAATCTGCTTGTCTGGAAAACTACAATGAATTTCAAACCCATCCCCCACTTTCTGTATTGCTTCTTTTTTATGTCCGGACGAGTGATCTGCAACTTAATTTTATGTACTTCTCTAGTACTTTAACTCAAAATAAAAATCCTATACTAGGAGAACCCAAAGAATTAATCTTGGATTTTCATCATTCTTAGAAATTAGGTATCTCAAAGATGCATAATCAGTGTGGACTATGACTTTAGTCCCAATCAAATAGGATCAAATGTTTTCAAATGCAAAAACCACACCAAGCAACTCTTGCTTAGTAATTGTATATTTCTTTTGTCTAAGGTTCAATGCCTTGTTGGTATAATAAATTATTCGTAGGATCTTTTCCCTCTTTTGGTCTAGGAAAACACCTGAAGACACACCGCTCTCATCGAACATGATCTCAAATGGTAAGGACCAGCTAGGGGACACAATGATTGGGTTGACACCAATTACTCCTTCAGGCACTCAAAGAACTTCAAACATACATCATCAAAGTCAAACTTTACCTTTTTATCAAGAATCTTGTAGACAAAAATTTTTTAGAAGTCCTTGAAGAAACAACTATAAAAACTAGCATGGCTCAAAAATCTCCGAATACACTTTATTAAAATTGGATGTGGAAACTCCTCAATAACTTTAATTTTTTGCTTTATCTATGTCAATGCTCATTTTGGAGATCTTGTGTTCGAGTACAATACATTATTTTACTATGAAATCACTCTTGTTCCAATTTAGTACCAAGTTGCATTCCTTGCATCTATGGAGAGCATTGGCCAAATGGGCTAGACAATCATCGAAAGAATCCCTAACCATATAAAATCAATCCATGAACATCTCAATAGTTTCTTCTACCATGTTAGAGAACATCGACATCATACACTTTTGAAAAGTGCGAGAGCATTACATGGTTTAAATGGCATCCTTTTGAATGCAAAATCTCATATGGGAAAGTACATGCCAACTTTTATAATTCTTTTAGAGAAATAGTGCTTCGATTATATCCCAAATACCTATCAAGAAAACAATACCAACCCCTGCCTACTAATCTATCCAGCATCTAATCCATAAACAGTATGGGAAAATGGTCCCTCTAAGACCATTATTCAACTTACTGCAGTCCATGAATACTAACTATCTTGTAATCAATCTCATGGGGACAAGTTAATTCTTCTCATTGAACACTATTGTGATTCCACCTTTTTAGAAATGCATCAAACTGGGCTATCCCATTTGCTATCAGTAATTGGTTAAACAACTCCAGCATCTAACCACTTGATAATTTTTTTCTTCACAACCTCTTACATATGAAGATTTAATCACTATTAATGCTCAATAGAGGGAATACTGTCTAGCTCAATATGTATTTTATGGGTAAAAATATCTTGTGGAATGCTCATAATATCTGCAATGGTCTATTCGATACCTCTATTAAATTTTTGTAAAACTGATATCTACACGTATTTTTGGCTCTCAAGAATGCATATCAATATGAGATAGGAGGGCCTTTAACTCTAGATATAGATCAATCTTATTTAGGACATAAGTCTAAGAATTCATCCTATACAAATAACTCATAATCTAATCATATTCGTTAATGTCATAACTATCAAAGTTCATAATCAACACTTTTAATGTGTCGACTCTAAATCTATCTAAATTAGGCACAACCACCTCGTCAACATTATCATCAATGGTGTCTATCAAAGACAAGACCCATATATCATCAGGATACTTTATCAACTAGCACACATGGAAGAACACTTACTCATCATTCAGTCTAAGCATCATCTATCCTAATTCTAAATCAACCAATGCCCTACCTATAGCTAAGAAGGGTCTACCCCAAGTTGATATGGACTTGGAATTTGATTTTATAGTCAATGATAATAAAATTTGTAGGAAATATCAAGTATGCTAACTTCACCAATATATCACAAAGAATGTCAACTAGCTATTTCACCGTGCGGTCAGCCATCAATAATCTCATCAATGATGGTTTGAATGCCCTCAACCCAAATAAATTATAGACTACCAAGTGGAATCATATTTATGCTATCTCCCAAGTAACATAATGAGACCAAAGGTGTATTTATGCACCTCAATATCATTATCTATGCTTGTTTAGCCTTGTTTTAAGGACTTTTTGTGTGATAAATGAGTGGTTAATGATATAATTGAGCATACATGTTTTAAAATACTTTATTAATATATTTAAGGTGTTTTTCAAAAAAAATTTGAATCAATTTGGTCGCTTGGAGTTTAAATGAGAAAACTTGTGTTACTAGCTTGAGCTATGTGTTGTTCTTGTTGATCTCGATGGATTCTAATGAGTTACTAAGGGTATTATTATGTAATAATGTGTGTAGTAACTTGTTTATAAACTTTATGGTCTAATTGAAATAAGCCAAGAGTTAAAATTAAGTTAATGATCTAAAGGACAAAACTAGTATTCTTAGCTTAAGTTTCTAGTTTAGCGTATTGAATTATATGTTGTTTTGAGCTCCAATTCATGTATTTTTATTCTATAGGATGGTTTTTGATTTGATAATTATTATATATTTATTATACAAAAGCTTTAAAATAAGTGTAAACAACACCACAAGGCTTGGAATATATGGACAAACACATGGGACAAGATTTGACCAAAAATGGACATTTTGGAGACATTGGCGTGCCACAGACAATAGGTATATTTAGGGCCATGATACGGTATTTGGGGAATTAGATGAATTAAATTAAATTATATAACCGCATTTAGGTTGTTCCACAAACCCTAGGAACCGCAATATGGGCGTGGCATGCTCCTATGTGTAAATCGGTAGCTTGTGTCCTCCTATAAATATGAGACTTAAACATAATGATTGACACCTTGAACGAACTTGGGACCTTGAGGAAGGATGGAAAACACTTAAAATAGGGGTTTTACTACATTTCTTTGTATTGTTTATGGATTTTAACATGTATTGAACCATTGTAATTACGGTTATGTTCATGAGTTGGTAAACAATATTTTCTAGGGTTAAAGCCAAGAACATGAGTATTATTGTTACTAATTGATTTGTTTATATTTTTTTTATAATTATTGGTAACTAATATCCTTATTATTACTATTTTAGTAATTCACTAACCTTAGAATACATGGATAATCATCTTGTGAACTTAAAAGGAGGAACAAGAGAATAAAACGTGAGATAGATAGAATAGGTTTGTAATCTTCTAATTTAATTTAGTTCACATATTCCCACTCAATTATATAGTTTTAGGGCTAAGTCAGATAGGTGATTAGTGGCTCAAAAGACCATAATCATAATATCCACCCCTTGAATCAATAACTAAGACAATTAACCTAACCAATGATGTTATATAGCATAGTATGATTGTTGATACTGCCTTAACCCTAGGTTTCATCCCATTAATTGTTCAACCCTTTAATTTACTGCATTGTTAAGTTTAATTTAGTTTTAACTTCCAATTGTTTTGGTTACCCTTTCACTACTTTAATATTAATAGTTAAACTTGAATTATATAGTTGTTAGAAAAATTCCTTAGGGGATCGATAATTGGCTTTTTATAAGGCCACTATATTACTTGGTGAGACCATATACACTTGAATTTATGCTTAGGTGAAATAAGTTTATGGTACCATAGCCGGGGACTTAGAAATAGGCAACTATCTTAGTTTTTGTTTTGCTATATTGAGTTGTACATAGTTTATTATTGTTTCTTTATATTTTCATTTACTTTTATGTCACACTTCTTGATATGTTAGCTTAGGATATATTATAGTCGAGTGATTATTGATTATTGTTGTTCTTGTAGAGAACCCTACTGGAAGAGTATTTGTCTAAATTTTTTGGGAAGTGAGTGGTTGGAACCTTTACTATATGTGGTGGATTCTAGCCAATCTATGGAGCAGAAATATGAAATTTAGCCATTCAGCTATCATCTTTTTCATAAGATTAATATTGAGAAGGTGAATAAGAGTGAGCACATTGTGGATTGTGTAAATTTTAATGTGGGATTTCATGGGTCTCATTAAATCACTTTTTCATTATGTTTAGATGATTACATGTCTTTGGAGTCATCTGAAATAGTGGAAGACTGGGAAGATGAGGAACAAGAATCCTTTATTCATAAATTTACACTAGAAAATCAACTTAATAAGATGCCTCACTTTAAGGACGATTTGTTTATGATGTACCATCCATTACTTAGTTCTTTCATCTTTGAATCACCACCCTATGAGAAAAGCAAAAATAATTATGCAAAGTTTGGAGTGAAATTCATATCCTCAAGGTGGAGGAAAAAATTAATATGGGCCATGGCACGTAACTAAATTAGGCACTACTTGGGAGGAAACCCAACTTTTTGTGTTTATAATGATGAAATATGGGTGATACACAAGCTGGAAATTCAGTTGAAACAACAACACAATGCTTGGAATGGATGGAAAAACACATGGGACAAGATTTGACCAAAAATGGATGGTTTGGAGTCATTAGCATGACACAGTCCTTAGGAACTGCTTTTGTAGTGCACCGAGAGTACACCTTGGGTGCCAAATGGTTCTTATAGTCTCGAGGGACCACAATATAACCCATGAGATGGTACCTACTGTGAGCATTGAATAATAATCAACAGAACAACATATGCAAAATAATGGAATATGCCATAAGTTTTTACAATGCTGAAACATTTCTGAAATCATGAATCTGGAAAACATCTGTCTGAAACTGATTAAATAAAGATAAAATAAGTATCTGAAATGTTTGAAAGCCTCTAAAACTAGTTGAATATGAGTGGATTGGACAGGCCCCAACTAACTCCAACTAACTTCTAAAATGAAAACATGAAAATAAATATAGCTTGTCCTCAAAATATGAGGACTCACCACTGCTATGGCTTATAATCTGGAAGGTTTATGCACGATCCGAGAACTTAGCATTCAAACCTATAATATAATACATCATAGTGCAAGAAAAGAGTGTGTGATCAGTATTTTGAATGTACTGGTATGCTAAATAAGGTAGGGTGCTATGTATGGTTTCATGTGCATGAGTAATAACAGGCTGAATGAATAGCATAAAGTACTAAATAGGATGCATGAAAGCTGTAAATACTGAGAATTTATGACCAAGCATAAAATATATTTTGAATATAATTTTTAATATGAAATACTGAATAACTAATAACTCTACGCTATGGTCAAGAAAATCTAAAACAAAATAACTATGTTAATTATTGGACTGAGACTATGTGAGATATCATCTAACCGATATTCCCAAATATGAGAATATTAGGGTCCAACCTATGACCATAGTTGAAAGGGTGTCAGTACCATGCCATGGGTACTAACACTGGTTGTGTGGATCCACTGATGTACTATCTTGAAAGACTAAGGGTGTCAAACCTAAACTTATAAGTGACCCCTAAGAGGTAGTCAAGCCTGAACTGACGGGTGACTCCTCAAATCCAATGATAGCTACGTAGTTCTAGAATACAAGGACTGTAACTAACGACTCTGCCTAACTGATTGGTAAGCCACCATCCCTGCACTCACTCAGTGCTAAATCCTTCTCCCAACTGAATTGACTCGGAATACCGAACTATTATATGTTTAACTGATTATGACAACTGACTAATCTAATATTGCTCAAAACATATCTAAAAACTATCCTAAAGATATTGAGACTAAGTAAACAACTATATTTTTGGTTATTCATAACCCCTAGGACTCTATTGAAATAATATCAAATAGTACTAAAACTTGGGGACATAATCTGAAAGCATTTGTCTAAAATTCATTCTTGCAGCCATTTTATCAATCACTTGATAGTCATAGTTTGAGCTAAGAATGGGAATAGTTCAAAGCTTGTAGTAATTGAATGATTTCAACATCAACACCATTAATTATTGTTTAAATAAACAAATAACATTATTCAAACATGTGGGGTGTAATAACAACAACAATTTCTTGGAAACATGATATAAACATGAGATTTATGGAAATTTGTGGGGAACTTCAAGGAAATATGTAAAAATCATGACTTTAAACTTAGAGTTGGGTTCTTTGACTCTATTGTTAAAAAGGGCCAATGGATGAACACTTAACACACCTCAATCTACGAACGAGAAGATAAAAAATGAAACCATTGAAATATTTAGGTCAAAAATAAGACTAAGTGTCAACACTGGGCTGAAATTTTCTAAGTCTAGAACCTCTTTTGGAATGCTCTATGGGGATGAAAGAGGATAGGAATTTGGGGGGTCTTACAATATCTTCCCCTTGAAAACATTCGTCCTTGAGTGAGACTAATTAAGCTAAGAGGCACTGAAGTACTGCGACTATACTGACATTCATAGATGAAACATGACTTAATCTTGAGGTATGACACATGACTGAACTGATCCATGAATGAATGAATGATATGAGAATGATATGTAGTTGAAACTATGTATGGAACAAAATAAATCTAAGGAAGACTATTACCTTAGGCTAAGTCTGAGTTTATCGAAAAGATATGAGGGTTCTTGGTTCGTATGTCTTTTTCTTCTTCCGAAGTAGCTCCCTCAACGGACTGGTTTCGCCAAAGAGCTTTGACCGAAGGAGCTTCTTTGTTGCTTAGTCTGAGAGTCTGACTATCAAGGATTTCGACTGGAACTTTCTCGTAAGAGAGACTATTCTGAAAATATATTCTATTTACGGGGACTATAAATACTGGGTCACCTATGCTCTTCCTTAGCAAGGAGACATGAAACATTGGGTGGACTGAAGTTAAGTCTGTAGGCAACTCAAGTTCATAGGCTACCTTTTCAAAATTACTCAAAATCCTATAAGGAACAATACATTAGGGACTAAGTTTTCCCTTCTTACCAAACCTCTTCACTCCCTTCATAGGAGGGATCATCAAATACACAAAGTCACCAATCTCAAATTCAAGATCTTTCCTTCTCATATCTGTATATGATTTCTGTCAGCTCTAGGATGTCTTAAGCCTCTCCCTTATTAAATGTACTTTCTCTAAGGCATCAAACACCAAGTTAGGCTGTACCACTGCCGCCTCACCTACTTTGAACCAACCAATGGAAGATCTGTATCTCTTCATTTAAAGAGCCTCAAACGGAGCCATCTGAATACTGGAATGATAGCTATTATTGTACCAAACTCAACAAAAGGTAAGTGGTCATCCAAACTGCCATTAAAGTCAACAACACACGCTCTTAACATATCTTCTAATATCTAAATGGTCCTTTCTACTTGACCATCTATCTGAGGGTGAAAGGTTATACTGAGATGGACTTAGGTTCCAAGACCATTTTTGAAGGCTTTCCAAAATTGAAAGGTGAACTTATACCTCTGCCTTAAATTACGAACAAAGGGAAACCATGTAACCTAACAAACTTTTTGATATAGTGCCTGGCATAGTCCTCAGCTAAATAGAAAGTATATAGTATCAAGAAATGGGCATACTTGGTCATCCTGTCTACAATGACCCAAATCAAATTGTGCTGATGATGAATATGAGGGAAATACATCATGAAATCCATGTTATTTCTTCTTAATTCCTTGTGGGAATACAGAACTCTTGCATGGAACCGCTAGGATTTTGGTGGTCAATATTCACCTGATGAGAAGTAAAGTACTTATCCAAAAAATCTACAATATCTCTCTTCATCCCACTCCACCAATAAACTTGCCAAAAATTATGGTGCATCTTAATTGCCCCTAGATGAATAGAGTAATGCACACCATGCTCTTCAAAAAGAATTCCCTATATCATGATATCCACATATGGCACACATAGCCTACCCTAGCAATGCAACGCAGCATCTCCTCCATGGGAGAAAAATTCTACTTTTTTGTCTTTGACTTACTCTTTTAGTTTAACTAAACATGGATCCCTATCCTGTTTTTGTTTTACCTTAGAAACTAAAGTAGATTTTGAACTATTTTGTACCCAAACATTACCCTCAGCCAAATCTACCAAATGAACACCTAGTCTGGAAAGCTGATGAACTTTCCTAACCAACTTCTTCTTATCATCCTCAACTCGAGCAACACTACCTATAGACAACCTACTTAGGGCATCCGCCACTACATTGGCCTTGCTCGGGTGGTACAAAACACTTATATCATAATCTTTCAGCAACTCTAACCATCTCCTCTGACTCAGATTCAAATCCTTATGAGATAACACATACTTCGAGCTTTAGTGATCTGTGAACTCATCAACATATACCCTATACAAATACTGCCTCCAAATCTTTAAGGCAAAAACAACAACTGCTAACTTATGATCATAGGTAGGGTAAGTTTTTCATAGGGTTTATGTTTTTTAGAGGCATAGCCCACAACCTTACCACTCTGCATCAAAACACACCCCAAACCAACTCTGGAAGCATCATATTACACGATAAATCCATTTGAACCATCTGGTAATGTCAAAACTGGGGCTATGGTAAGTCCAGTCTTCAACTCTTGAAACTCTACTCAGAAGAATCTAACCACTAAAATATAACTTTCTTTTGAGTCATTCTAGATATAGGGTAAATAATACATGAAAACCTTTCAACAAACAGCTGATAATAGCTATCCAAACCTAAAAACTCTTAATATCTAACAAAGAGATGAGTCTAGACCAGTTTCTCACCGCTTCGGTATTTTGAGTATCAACTCTAATGCCATCACCAAAACCAATATGGAAAGCTACTTATTTTAGACAAAATTTACACTTACTAAACTTAGCTAACAACTGATGGGCTCTAAGAGTCCGCAATACTATTCTGAGGTGGTCCGGATAATCTTTCTTATTATGGGAGTAGACAAGAATATCATCAATGAAGAATATGATGAACATGTATTAATACTGTTTGAACACTCGGTTCATCAAGTCCATAAAGGCTGCTGGGGACTTCGTAGGACCAAAAGACTTGACTAGAAATTTTTAGTGACCATACCGAGTTTTGAATGATATTTTCAAAATTTCATATTCTATGACTCTGATTTGGTGATATCCAGATCTGCGGTTTATCTTAGAAAAATAACTAGCACCCTGATTTTGATCGAACAACTCATCGATTTTGGGAAATCGATACTTGTTTTTTATTGTGACTCTTTTCAACTGATGATAGTCAATACATATCTAAGGTAATCATCCTTCTCACGCACGAACAGAACTAGTGCACCCCATGAGGAAATGTTGGGCCTGATGAATCCCTTATCTTGGAGATATTTCAACTGGTCTTTAAAATCATTAAGTTTGGCTGGAGCTATTCTGCATGACAAAATAGATATAGGCTGTGTATCAGGAAGAAGGTCTATTCTAAATTCAATTTCCCTTTCGGGAGGAATTCTAGGATGATCTTTAGGGAACATATCTGGAAATTCCCTCACAAGTGAAACTGACTAAAGGTTCGGAGTCTCATAATTTAAGTGTTTGACTCAGACAAGATAATAAATACACCCCATAGATATCACCCTTCTTCCTCTAAGGTATGAAATAAGCTGACCCCTAATCGCGGTAGTACTACCCCTCCATTAAAGAATTAGTTCATTTGAAAACTGAAATGATCAACTCTGTTTCTATAATAAACTAAATCATAGCATTAGTGGAGCTAATTCATGTTGAGAATGACATCAAAATTCATCATTTCTAACTCCACGAGATTAATTGAACTAACTATTTGAGCCACTATAACCAGGCAGTTCCTGTACACCCGTCGGGCTACGATTGACTTACCAACTTGGGTAGACATTGATAAAGGCTCTACTAAGATTTCAGGACAGACTCCAAAGTTGATGTCTATATAAGGGATTACAAATGAAAGGGAAGTTCCAGGATCTAATAAAGCATAAATATGTAAATGAAGGACTAGTAATGTAATAGTGACCACATTAGGAGAACTTTACTAATCTTGTTTGGATTGAAGTGCATAGAGCTTGTTCTGACATTGACCACAAGTAGAACTTTAAGCTATGCCCTGCTGAGTTAGGTGGCCGACTAGAGCCGATGACGAACGCAACTGGCCTTGTTAGAACAAATCTCTTCCTTTCTGAGAAACTCCCTGACACCTTCATATCTGATGGCTCGGATTGCGACACCTAACATATACATCATTGCTAACTCTATACTTACCTTGATGGTTTCTACAACATTTCTCACATAGAGGATTTGTACAGCCACTGTTATCACTGCCTTGGGACTTAGAGCCTGGCGCCCTATCCTAATTGTCATTTCTGAACTTTGGTATAGGTGCACTAAATGAAGATGGAGCTAGGACTAAAGATTTTTTATGGAATTGAGGAAGAATACTGCCTTTTGACATTGGCTGAGTAAAATTAAAGCTACCTGTTCTAGCCCTCATGTTCTCTCTTTCCTTTTCCTTAATCTTTTGCTCCTCGATCTATTGGTCATGGATAATAAGTCTAGATATGTCCATCTCCTTAATTAACATCACAGTCCAAGACACGTTGACCACACTATCAAATACACCAGACATGAACTTACTCATTTTAGCCCTACCATCAGTTGCCAAATAAGGAGCATACCTAGTTAACAAAGTAAGCTTGAGTGAGTACTCTTTCACACTCATATTTCCCTGCTTCATGTTGATGAACTCGAAATCCTTAGCCTTCCTCAACTCCAATGGAAAGAACTTATCTAGGAAGGCAGTAAAAAACTCTTCATATTTTATAGGCCCTGCATCTGCACCACTCTCTACCTTTCACTGTTTAAACCATGTATGAGGTATATATTTCAACTAATAGACAACTAACTCAACACACTCACTAGCAGTTACCCCAATAATTTTTTTAATCTTCTGTACTATGTTGAGGAATTCTTGTAGGTCTTCTTTAGATTTAGACCCTAAAAATTATAAAGGATTTATTTGGCTGAAGTTCTGAATTCTAGCTGCAGTAGTATTGGCCATAGGTTGTCCTGAACAACAGCTTGTAGAAAATTCTGAGCTTCCATAGAATTGGCTATAATGGAGAATACTACTCTTAATTTTGCATGTGAAACATGCTTATTTAGGGGATCCTTCTGAACGGATTGAGGTGTTTGCTAGTTCTCGGTTCTTCTTCTATTAGTTTCTCTAGGAGGCATGTTCTATAAGTGAAAGGAAAAGTTGTATTAGATAGAGATTTTAACTTAATCTCATGCTCACTCACGTGTAATATACACTAAAAGAAAGGAAACTTTTCTTAAACGTATCATAGCCTCATGTCCATAAGTGTGGTGTGCTTCACACCCATGCATAATACTCTACTTGACATGGCTTTCAGACTTCCTGGGAAACTTTAAAACTTCACACTCAGATACCAAGTTTGTAAGACTCCAAGAGTACACCCTGGGTGGCACACAGTGCTTATAGTCTTGAGGGACCACAACCTAACCCATGAGCTTGTACCTGCTATGAGCACTAACTATTAATCAACATAACAACATATGCGGAATAACAGAAAATACCATAAGCTTTTCAAATACTGAAAAAGTTCTGAAATCATTAATCTAGAAAACATCTATCTAAAAACATCTATCTGAATTTGATCAAATAAAGATGAACTGACTGACTATCTGAAATGTCCAAAAGCCTCTAAAACTTACTTAATACGACCTTATGGGATAAAAACCAATTAAATCCAACTAACTAATTAACTAAAAACATTAAAATAAATAAACCCTGTCCTCAAAATATGAGGACAAACCACTGCTAGGGCTGATAATCTAAAAGGTATGTGCATTATTCGAGAACTAAGCATTTAAACCTGTGATATAATACATCATAGAACAAGAAAAGAGTATGCGATCAATAATTTTAATGTACTGGTATGCTAAATAAAGTTGGGTGACGGGCATGGTTTCATGTGCATTAGTAATAACTGACTGAATGTATAGCATGAAGTACTAACTAGGATGCATAATAATTGTAAATATTGAGAATGTATGACCAAGCATAAAACAATTTTAGAATAAAATATGTAATCTAAAATACTAAAATACTAATAACTGAATAACTGATAAGTTTATGATATGGTCAAGAAAATATGAAACTGAATTACTGAGTTGATTACTAGACTAAGAATGTGGGTGCTATCATTTAACCGACATGCCCCAATATGAGCAAATTGGGGTCCAACCTGTGACCCTAGTTGGAGGGGTGTCAATACCATGCCACAGGTACTATAACTGGCAGTGTGTAGCCACTGATGTACTATCTCCAAGTACTAAGGATGTCAAGCCTAAATTGATGGATGACCCCTGGGAGGTAGAGAAGCCCGAACTGATAGGTGACTGTAGTTCTAGAATATAGAGGCTGCTACTAACAAATATTCCTAACTGACGGGGAACCCTCCATCCTTGCACTAACTCGGTCCTATATCCTACTCCCAACTGAATATTATATCATACTATTCTATGTTTTACATATTATGACAGTAGACTCAACTGATAACGCTCATAACATATCTAAAAAATATTCTAAAGATACAGAGACCAAGTAAAAAACTATATTTTAGGGTATTCATAAACCCCATTAATTGATAGCAATAATAGCAAATAGTACTAAAACATAGGTTCATAATGTGGCAACATTTGTCTGAAATACATTCTTGTAGCCATTTCATCAAACACTTGATATTCATAGTTTAAGCTAGGCATACGAATAGTTTAAAACTTGTAGTAATAGTAAGATTTCAATAGCAACATAACTAATTATGATTTAAATTAGCAAATAAGATTATTCATACATGGGGGGTTCAATAACAATAAAAATTTCATGGAAACATGATATAAACTTGAGATTCATGGAAATTTACAGACAACTTAAAGGAAACAAGTAAAAGTCATGACTTTAAAGTTAACGTTAGGAGCTTAGACTCCATGGTTGAAAAGGGCCTATGGATGAACACTAAACATACCTTAATTGATGAATTCTTGAAAGTTATGAAGAGATTTCTTGTAATTTTAACTTGAATGTTAAAGGGTCTAGGGTTTGTTCTTCAAAGGAGAATGCTTTCGATTCTGAGAGAATTGTGATAGATGAGGCAATAATGTTGTTTTGGGACCAAAATCCTGTGTTAAAGTGAGGGAAAAAGACTAAAATATCCCTTGGACAAGGGATTAAATAAGTTAAAAAATCCCCAATAAAGTGATAGACGTGTGATTCATCGATGGAGACGATGCGATTATTGATGCATTGCGTCATTGATGATGACGTGATATCTAATATGACGCATCCTGATCGCGTTGGCTTGCTTTTTTTGTCATCCAAACGTGACTCAAATGCTGTCCAAAAATTCCTAAACTCACTTGAGATGACCGATTGGTAACCCTAATCATAAATAAGTTTAAAAATTAACAATATAAGGCTGGAAGATCAAAAATGAAACCATTTAAATATCAAGGACAGTAATAATATTAATTGTCAGCACTTAGTGAAATTTTCTAAGTCTGGGACATCTTTTGGCATGCTATATGGGGTCGAATGATGCTAGGACTTTATGGGGTCTTATACCTTTATGGTGTTGAAATGAACTTTAGGGAATCCTAGGAAGTCAATTAAAGTATATCACCATGATTAGGGAATTCCAAGGACCTTAGGCACCGTGATATGGGCATGGCATGCACCTATGTCAAATCGACAACTTATGTCCTCCTATAAATAAGACTCTTAAACATTATGTTTGACACCTTGGAAAACCATGGGACATTGAGGGAGGATGGAAAACACTTAAAAAATAGGTTTTAATTCCATTAAGTTTGTTGCATTATGGATTTTAACATGTATTCAATCATTTCAATTACAATTATGTTCCTGAGCGGCTAAACAACCTTTTCTGGGGTTAATGTCAAGAACATAAGTATTATTGTTATGAATTGATTTGGTTATTGTTTTATATTTATCCTTATTTTTACTATTTTTAGGATTCACTACCCTTAGCATACATGCATCATCTTCTTGTTAGCCCGAAAGGAAGAACAAGAGGATAGAAAATAGGACAAAAAGAATAAAATAGTAATGTTCTTATTGAATGAAGATATAATTTTCATATAAGATAGCAATATACCTAAGTAACCTATTCGGTTAACTTACAGGATTATATATAAATGCATTTAACTTAATTCTCGTATCCCTGCTCAATAATGTAGTTATAAGGGTAAGTTAGATTGGTGATTAGAGGCTCAAAGACCCTGATCATAAAATCAACCTCACCAATCAACAACCAAGATAATTGACCTAACCAATAAAATTAAATAGAGTAGTATTATTGTTTATAGTGCCTTAACCCTTAGCTTTATACCATTTATTGTTCAACCCTTCAATTTACCGCATTGTTAAGTTTACTTTAGTTTTAACTTCCAACTCTTTTGATTAACTTTGCACCAATTTAGTCTTCATAGTTGAACTTGAATTATATAGTTGTTAACATAATTCCTTGCGGGATCAATATTTTGGTTTTATAAGGCCACTATATTACTTTGTGAGACCACATACACTTGCGTGTGTGCTTGGGCGCCACATAAAGTCCGTGAAAAGTTGAAGGAACCAATAGTGCATTTAATAGTGAATGCTTTTGGGTCCTCTTTATTATCTACTAACGATCTGAAATCCACAACACTACCATGGTGTACATTGTTAGCAGGCTTGAAACACACCATCTGCTTCTTAGCGAGAAAGTATTTCATGAGCTTCACATAGTAAGGAATTTTCTTTAGTACCTTAACAATGGGAATATTGACAAATAGTTCCTTCAACATTGAGAGGAATTTCTAATTCTTACCTTCTTCTTGTTTCTTTTTCAGCCTTTGAGGAAAAGGTGGGAGAGGTCTTTGAATGGTCCTCAATATTGGCTCATCAGACTTTCCTTTCCCCTTCTCCTTATCACAAATATGTGAAACACTTATCAATTATTCAAATTCTGCAATAATTTTATCATCAACATCTATCTCATCAATATTATTCATTGTTTTTTCAGCAGAAATAGGGGATCCATGGTGGGTTTACCACTCCAAATAGTAATAGAATGAAAATGACTATTATCTTTTAGATTTTGTACTATATTACTTGGAAGAGTGCTAGACTGCCTCTAATGTAATTTGTATGACATTTGGTGAAACTGGTGCGCTAGTTGTTTTATCATAGTATAATGCGACTCAACTTTCTGGTTCAATCTTGATATGTCTACTTTAATCTCCTTAAGGTATCACTCCTTACACTTTTGGCATTTCAATATCTTGGACAATATTTCTTCTATTCTCAACTCGGTGTCACGACTGCCCAATGGAGCATATTTGTCACTCTTCTCTTTATAGTCCTTTTTATGCCTTCAATCACCATTTCACTCCCTGCTTCTATCTTAGTATCTATTACCATAGTAATTCCAACCTTAATTCCCTTGATCTTTGACTAGGAAACCCTACACTTCTCGATCCATATACTTAGCTTACTCATCCATATTAAATTAATAAGATCTGGAAGCAGACCCCTATATCCCTACCGCATTCACTTTTTTAGAATTCATCATTCCAAATTATTTTGTAAGCAACCCAATCTCTATTTTGAGCTATGTAACTTCTTGTTCTACAAACTCATGACCAAACCTGTAGTCACTAGCAGCTCCAATAGCATATGTATAAGCTCCCTGATCAACCTTCAGAGTATGCCATCTATGTTTAGTAATAGAAATCTCGTTTAATATTTCCCATGACATCTCTAAGTGCAGACGCATAAATGTGCCTCTATATTTTGGGTATGCAATATCCCTAGAACTTATAGTCTGGGATCTATTTAATATCTCAAGAAAATTAGATGATAGAATCCGGTGATTAGGCACCATGGTTAACTTGTTTTCGAATCAAAATATGCCTCATACATGGACTCCATGGGCAACTACTTGAAGTTCTAAATATCATCTTTCAGCTATAGCATCCTCGCAGGGGAAAAAATGGTTCAAACACTATTTATGAAACTTGTTACAAGGTGTAATTGAGCATTTAAGAAGTTCCCCCAACCACAATGATACTTTATCGATCAATGTGATTGGGAACAACCTCAATCTCAGAGTTTCCTGATCCACCCCCAAAATAGTATACGAAGTGCAGATCCCAGTAAAATTTGCTAGATGCATATTCGCATCATCTATTGACAAACCTTAAAATACACCCTTTAAATTCAGCAGTTAGATGAATGCACTGGTAATGTCAAACTTCACATTTTAAGGTAATGTAGGAGGAATAATGGCTCATTTCTCAGCAGACATAACATATCCCATATCCTTATTTTCAACATATGGCAGTAGATACTGATAAGTAGGGATCACTCCAGCTCTGCCAACTTATACTCTATCTCGATCACCGTCGAGTGCTACTCGATGAACAACTATTAGTCTTAGCCATGCCAACTTAGCATGTTGAGCCAACCAAGCTTCCTCAGCCTGCCATCTCTTGTTAGCAGCTTATTCTAACATCAACTCCATCTATCTATCTGAAATATTCCATGTATAACTAGGAGCAAGAGAAGGTACAATATAGGGGTCATCTTTAAGACTTTCTAAATTACCTGCCCATATTAGTTTGCCTATTGTACGATTAGGCTATAGCAGTATTTTTGGTTCAAGATTCAATGGTAGTAAAGGATTAACTTCACTCCTAGTGTTAGGCATACACCAGCATATCCCCAACTAAAAATAGAAAATAGAAACCCAAAACTTCAGTAAATTCAATTAACAACTAAATACTGTATTCCTCGGCAATGACACCATAATTTGATGTCTCCCAAAACTACACTCCCAAAATAATAAAAGATACCTAATTAAAAAAAATAGGAACACTATGTCGGTAGTGGTCACTCCTCTGGCAATGAGTCATTAGAACTGGTCTCCACTCATTGCCTGTAGTCGTAGCTCTTTTCTATCTTCATTTATCATGCCTCATCTCGTATCATTATGAGTCATATGCTGCTAGTCTTAGTCATTCTAGTGAATATACTCTTTCAGGGTTGTTGAGTTGTTATAAGTATGAATCCTCCCTATGATTTGTTGTCTGACCGTATGACTCATGGTCTACACTTGTTACCACTAGAGCATTATTTTTCAATACTCAAGACTTTCATCCACTGTTCCCAGTACAACTTCACACCACTTCTTTTCTCAGATTTTTCCATGGTAAACCTCACATGTCTGACTACGAGTTGTAAGGTGACTTAATGACTTGTAGCCTGACTAGCACCTCAATTTATCAAAGCTTTTTCTTTAATTTTTCATTCTAGTCAACTTCAAATTTAATTTACCTAACATACCTACAAAACACACATCATATTTAATGAAATAACCAAATTCAAGCATAATTTCACCATTTTAAGCATCAAATTTCCATGCTACCGTGGCACATCATACAACATTAGCTCTGGAAGCTTACCCTATCTACATACTCCAATCGATAGTAACATAAAGGTCAATGACAGTAGCTAGTATACAGATCTACAATTTAAATGGTACAATAGTGTAGTATGAGTACTTAAGTTGTGAGTACTTTGTAGGAATCATGGTTTGACTAAGCTAAATTATAATATAAATACAATAAGATGCAAGATAATAAGATAAGTCGGGGAAAAGGCAAACTTGGAGGTAATAATCCAAATACTGAAAGTAAAAATATGAGTAAACATTATCAAGAGAACGTAATTATCTATAGCATAACTAGTCCCCCAAAAACACAAGGGATGTAAGCAATAACAAATAATCCATAACCATCATAAGTGACCTCTCAATGCTATCTCAAATTGGTAATAGTATATTACAGGCCAGATATAAAGTGGGAGTAATATCATAGATACTGTACTTGAACCAAAAGTAATATCATCATAGATACAAGACTTGAACTGGCCTTAAAATCATAATTTATAGGACCTGAGCCAAAATGTCATAATTTATTTGATTAGATCCATTCTTAACATGTCCCAAGTTCAAGCCTAGAATAAGTCATAATATGTATAAATCTTCTTCGAGCTCAAATATATAAATATGGTAAATTAATAAGGCCTATTGAGTCTAAAAGAAGCTAATTATTCTCTTGACCTAAAGTGGGCTAAGGGGGCCCACCTCTAGCCTAAAAAGTTTGTTCTAAAAAAATTACAACCATAGTAGGATAAGGTCCCAAAATCCCTGTACGAGGGTAAAATAATACTAATTATGACCTAAGATAGTAATTCAACCTAAAGAATGAGTTTTTAAGTCAAATATGCCGAATTATAGTTTACTAACTGGCAAAATAATCTATAATTGCAAAATATTTCCTCAAGTCATAAATCCTAACAAAAAACTACCATAATATCATACCGATACTATAATTAATCTCAGTAAATAGAATATTAAGCCTATCCTACTTTGGTGAAAAATAAATGCTAATAAAGTCTGCTATGTTAGAGATTTCCCCTCATGAAAAACTTCTACATGATTCTTGTAATACCCCATACTTTTTCATGGATAATTTCATCTCAAGAATGTCTAGTATTAGCTTCTAAAGTGAAGGATAATTATTCCATGAGGATTTTTCAAGATTTTCACTTTTTGTCATGTGAAAATTCAATAAGCTTTCCATCGATATAAGATTCGCCCAAATCTGATAACTACGTTAGAAGTTATGACTATTTCAAGATCCCATCAGGAAAAAATGCCATATTAGTCAGTGGCGCATTGCTCCACAAGAGGAAATGGCATTTGGAAAATTTTAGTATGTGTCTGCATTTATAATGCATCGAGCCAAGGCCCAAATTCAGAATTGTTTTTTTCCAGTGTCTTAACGTGATTTCCTCTGCGTCACACCAAAGTTCTAGGTCACAAAATCAGGGGAAATGCGATGGCTCCATATTGCACCATCCCTAAATTTTTCACTTGTCAACTTCCAGTGATACGACACGATAACGTCGCATTGCGCTCGGGGCCCATTTAAGGAAATTTTTAGTAAAATTAAATGATACGTCCAGGGTTAAAATGATAAATTTCCTACCACTATTTAAACCCAATAATACATGATTTATTGATTCTTCACCCAAAATATACTATTTTCTCTCAACTATCTCTCAAGAACAAGCTAGGGTTTTTATTGGGGATTCAAATTCAAGAAGATTTCACCATCAATCCTCATGAAATCATGAATCAAGGTATGCATAGTGTTCATTCATGGACTCCTTTCGTCCATGAATCCCAAGAATCTCTTTTCTAAGTTTGAGTTTACAGATTTCTTTGTGAATTTCATGTTGGGTTTGTTTTGTTTATGTTGAGAATGATCAGTTGAATTCAAATCAATGTTGGGTGATCAATTTTATTTTGAATTGATTTCTATAGACATATATTCATGTGAACCTATGAATAAACCCTAGATGATGAAATTAAAGATAAATCATGATGATTAATTATTGTATAATGTTGTCTATATGTGCTATGCCTATCATGTGTTTGATTAAATGCATAGATGAAGAAAGAATTCCCACGTAGTAATATATCATGAAATCCCTATGTATGTACAAGTTATGCCTATCACATGTTTTGATGGAATGCTTCTATAAATGTATTATGGATTATGATGTTAGTTATATGTTCAAGTAAGTTATACTTGGTCAGTTTCCTTCAATCGAGTCCTGGGGGTACATGTACCCAAAACATTTGTTGTGTACCTAGAGTCATGTAATGTTTTAAAGATACTCTCAGTCAAGCTATGAGTCCTTAGACTTCAGATAGTCTTATGACTCAGGAAAAATCTCCATGATCTTATGACTTATTCAGTTGTCAGATATTTGTAGTATTTCGTCAGTCAATGAAACTTAGTAACTCAGTCCATGTTTAGTTTAGTAAATTATGATTAGTGTCTATTTAGATGTAAGTTGCAATTAGCACGAACCTAAGGATGGGAACTCACATATTATGTGTGGGTGTGATTCTTAGAAGCAATCCTTGCATTCTAGAATAATGTAGCCAACATAGGTTGAGACATCATAGCCTGTTATATGAGGGTAGATAAGGTGGATTATCCTGCTATATGAGGGTTCCCACCATTCTCACTAGAGTTACCTGTTATATTAGAGTCACTCATATGTTGTCCAAACCAGTGGCACGGTATTGACATCCTTCCAATCAAGGCATAGATTGGACCCCAATTCAGCTATAATACATCATTTGGGGCATGTTGGTTAGATGACTACCTCTCATAGTCTTTGTATCAATCTCAGAAAAAGGTCTTAGATAGTTCTTTAGAATTATGGGCAGTCAGATACAGTCAACTCAGACATAGTACGAAACTCAGATAGTTCCATTAGATTCAGGACTGTCAGATACAATCGTTCATGTTATTAGTTATATTCATATTTAGTAATCATGTTATCACAGTATTAGTGTTAGTTGTTATGTCCCATGCATGTATTCTCACACTCATGATAGTTAGTTAGTTATTATTATTGTTCATGCATATAAACCCAATTCATTCTGCCTACCTCATATGTATACCAGTACATTCCAAGTATTGATGTATTTGTGCTATTGTGTCTTATTCCATAGGTTCAAAGACATGAGCTCCAGGTTAGCAGTAGATTCTAGTTTCAGTAGTTAGAGTTATAAGTGAGTCCTCATCATTCGAGGACCTAATTATTCCCTATATCCCATTAACTAGTTTATTAGTTGAAGTTAGTTGGGGAAATGTCCCATAAACTCCTTACTTTGACAGTTCAGCTAGTTAGAGGCTTTCTAGGCTAACATATTTCAGACTTCAGTATTTTCAGTTTCATTTTTTTTGGTATTTCATACCCTAGTTAGATGTTATGTCTTACTCCTATTATGTGAACCTTATGTCTTTTCAGTTCATGTTTCCACATTATTCTATATTTTATTCAGTATACAAGTACAAATATCAGTCATGGGTTAGCTTGTGGTCCTTTGAGGTCATGAGCACTGTGTAGCATTCTGACTCAGCAAATTGGGGTGTTACAAACTTGTATCAGAGCCTAAGGTTCAATAGAGTCCTAGGAAGTCTGAAAGCAATCTAGTAGAGTCTTGTGCATGGGTGTGTTGTGCACTACATTTATGTGCAAGAGGCTATGAGATATTTTGTAATAATTTCCCTTCTTTCAGTATTCATATAGTTCCAGTGAGCATAATCACAAGTCAATCTTTCACTCTAATCCGCTTCTTCTATTTATTTTAGAATATGCCTCCTAACAGAAGAAATCAATTAGCCCCTCAGTCCGTAAAACCTTTGGGCGATCATGTTTCTCATGCAGAGTTTAGGACCATATTTACCACTCTTGCTCAGTCAGTAGCTACACATAATAAGCGACCAACTATCATTTTGGCCAACCCAGTGGCCAATTAAGGTGCAGCCAAGATTCGAGATTTCACTGAAATGAATCCTTCATTCTCTCTCGGGTTTAAGAAAGAGGAGGACCCTTAGAAATTCCTTGATCAAGTACAAAAGGTGACTTACATCATAAGGGTGACTACTGTTGAGAGTGATGAGCTAGCTGCATATCAGTTGCAGGATGTTGCACACAGTTAGTTCAAGTAGTGAAAGGCAGAGAGGGAATATGATGTAGCGCCAGTTGAGGGGAGGAGTTTGCGTCTGCTTTCCTCGATAGATTATTTCCCCTAGAACTTAGGCAAGCTAAGGTGTTAGAATTCATCAACCTTAGGAAGGGAAATATGATAGTGAAAGAGTATTCTCTTAAGTTTACTCAATTAGCCAGATATGCCCCTTATGTTGTTGCAGATAGCAGGGCAAGGATGAGTAAGTTTATTTCAGGGGTGAATGATAGCGTGGTTAATGAGTTCAGATCTGCCATGATGAATAGTGACATGACTTTAGCCAAGCTTATCACTCATGCTTAGCTGATTGAGGATCAAAAGATTAGGATGAGGGAAAAGTAGAATAAGAAAGCTAGGACAGTTAGCTTCAGTTTTAGCCAGCCAAAATCAGAAGAATAAATCCATTCTCAGTTTCATCCTAAATCATTAGTTCTAGCTCCTTCTTCAGCCAGTGCTCTAATTCCTAAATTCAGAGAAGGTACCAAAGATAAAGCGCCAGGCTCTAAGACTCGGGGCAGTGTTAGCAGTGCCCGCACTTATTCTTTTTTCCAAACTTATGGCAAGCACCATCAGGGTATTTGTAGAGCTGGCAGTGGTATTTGTTTCGGATATGACTAGCCAGGCTACAGAGCCAGAGACTGTCCTCATCTAGTTCCTCAGGGTCAAAAGAATCACTCATCAGCTCAGTCTAATCACCCAAATCAGCAGGGTGCCACCTTCAGTGCTACTAGTGGGAAATACCCAAATTGTCTCTATGCTCTTAAGTCTCAACAAGAACAGGAAAATTCTCCTGATATAGTTACTAGTACGTTACAAATCTTTCATGTTCATGTTTATGCTTTGATAGATACAGGAGATGTTTTGTTTTTTGTTACTCCCTATATAACTATTGATTTAGAA
This sequence comes from Capsicum annuum, assembly GCF_002878395.1. NCBI lineage: Eukaryota > Viridiplantae > Streptophyta > Magnoliopsida > Solanales > Solanaceae > Capsicum > Capsicum annuum. Next base: position 87,687,648 of record NC_061115.1, on the reverse strand, counting down.
ATCATTCCTAAAATTCTACCAGAGCCCTTCTTAGTCTCTACCCTAGTGGAAAAAACCATCATAGCCCGGCAGGTATACAGGAACTACCAGGTTATGATATTTTAGAAGGTCACCTTAACAGACTTAGTCAAATTATAGATGATTGATTTTGATGTCATTCTCGTCATGGATTGGATTCATTCCTGCTATGCCATAGTTTAATGGAGAAATAGAATAGTCTAGTTTTAATTCCCAAATGAACCCGTCCTTTTGTGGAAAGGCAGTGTATCCATTTTTAAGGGTTAGTTTTTCCTACCTTCGAGCAAGGAAAATAATATCTAAAGGATGTGTCGATCATCTCGTTCCAGTTAAGGACACTAATTTCAAAACTCACAGCATTGAATCAGTCCCAGTAGTAAATGAATATTTAGATTTCTTTCCCAACGATCTTCTACGAATTGATCCTGAAAGGGAAATAGACTTCGGCATTGATCTTCTTCCAAATACTCAGCCTATCTCTATTTCGCCATATAGAATAACACCAGTAGAACTTAGAGAACTAAAAAAACAATTGACGTATCTCTTAGAGAAGGGATTCATCAGGCCTAACATTTCCTCGTGAGACGCTCAAGTATTATTACTGCACAAGAAAGATGTCTCTCTCAGAATATGTATAGACTACCGCCAACTAAATAAGGTCATGGTAAAGAACAAGTATCCTATTCCCAGAATCGATGACTTGTTTGACCAACTTTAGGGTGTCAGTGATTTCTTTAAGATAGATCTCAGATCTGGATATCATCATCTCAGAGTTAGGGAATGTGACATTCCGAAAATAGCTTCTAAAACTCTCTATGGTCACTTTAAATTTCTAGTCATATCATATAGTCTTACCAATGCCGCAGTAGCTTTCATGGACTTGATGAACCGTGTGTTCAAGCAGTACTTGTACATATTCATCATAGTCTTCATAGATGATATTTTGGTTTATTCCCGCAGTGAGCGTGATTATGCAGACCATCTCAGGATTGTACTTCAGGCTCTCAGAGATCATCATCTATTTTCCAAATTTAGTAAGTGCAAATTTTAGCTTAGGTCAGTAGCATTCCTTGGTCACATTGTTTTTGGTGATGGCATTAGAGTTGATCCTCAAAAGACCAAAGAAGTAAGAATCTGGCCAAGACCTGTCTCTCTATCAGATATCAAGAGCTTCTTAGGTTTGGCTAGCTAATACAGATGGTTGGTGAAAGGATTTTCATCTTTTGCATCCCCTATGTCCAGATTGACTCAGAAAAAATTCAAGTTTCAGTGGTCAGACCCTTGCGAGAAGAATTTTCAAGAGTTGAAGACTCGACTTACCTCAGCCCCAGTCTTAGCTCTTCTAGATGGTTTAGATGGGTTCGTGTTGTATTGTGATGCATCTAGAGTAGGTTTGGGTTGTGTCCTCATGCAACATGGTTAGATCATATCCTACGCCTCCAGACAACTTAAAATCCATAATAGGAAATATCCTACTCATAATCTTGAGTTAACATCCGTAGTCTTTTCCTTGAAGATTTGGAGGCATTATCTCTATGGAGATCATGTAGATATCTTCATAGATCATAAGAGTATTCAGTGTGTATTTTCTCAAAAAGATCTCAATCTTCGTCATAGAAGACGATTAGAGCTCCTAAAAGACTATGGCGTGATTGTCCTTTATCATCTAGGCAAGGCCAACATAGTTGCCGATGCTCTCAGTAGACTATCCATGGGTAGTGTTTCTCATGTTAAGGATAGTAAGAAGAAGTTAGCTTAGGAAGTCCATCAGCTTTCCAGACTAGGTATTCGCTTAGTCGATACAGATGATGGTGATATATGGGTTTAGAGTAATTTAGAATCAGCTCTAGTTTCTGAGATGAATAAAAAGCAAGATAGATATTCCATCCTTGTCAAGTTGAAAGATTTAGTTCAGGATAAAAAAGTAGAGGTTTTCTCCCAAGGGGCAGATGTTGTCCTTCCTTGCCAGGGGCATCTCTGTGTTCCAAGAGTAGATGACTTAAGGCAGTGAATTCTTGCAGTATCATATGGTGCACATTACACTATTCATCAAGGGACCATAAAGATGTACCGCCACTTATGGTAGATCTATTGGTGGAGTGGGATGAAGAGAGTGTTGTAGGGTTTGTTGCTAAGTGTTCTACATGTATGTAAGTTAAGATAGATCATCAGAAGCCTAGTGGGTCCATGTAAGAGTTCAGTATTCCTACTTGGAAGTGAGAAGTTGTGAACATGGACTTCATGATAGGCTTGCCTCGAACTCGTCATCAGTATAATTTAGTTTGGGTCATTGTATATGGAATGACCAAATCTGCTTATTTCCTTCTAGTTCATACCTTTTATTTAGCCAAGGATTATGCTAAGCTCTACATCAAGGAGCTGGTCAGATTACACAGTATTTTGTTGTCTATTATGTCAAACAGAGGTACCCAGTTCACCTCTCACTTATGGAAAGCATTCCCAAAAAGTCTTAGTGCCCAAGCTCATCTTAGTACAACCTTTTATCCTCAGACAGATGTTCATGCAGAAAGGACAATTTAGACCTTCAAAGATATGCTAAGAGCGTGTGCAATTGATTTCAAGGAAAGTTGGGATGACCACTTTCTTTTGATTGAATGTGCATATAATAACAACTATCATTCCATTATTCGGATGGCTCTATTCAAAGCTCTATATGGTAGGATATGTAGATATCTAATTGGTTGGTTCAAAGTTAGTGAGGCCTCAGTAATATGGCCTAACTTAGTATTTGACGCCTTACGAAAAGTCCAATTGACTAGAGAAAGACTACGAGCTGCTCAGAGCCAATAGAAGTCTAATGTAGATGTTCATAGAAAAATCTCTATTTTGAGATTGGTTACTATATCTATCTAATGATCTCTCCCATAAAGGGAGTGAAGCGGTTCGGCAAGAAAGGGAAACTTAGTCCCCAATACGTCGGTCCCTTCAAAATTCTCAGTCATTTTGGAAAGGTAGCTCATGAACTCAAATTTCCTTCAGATTTAGCCTCAGTTCATCTAGTTTTTCATGTATCTTAGCTCAAGAAGTGCATAGGTTACCCATCAATTGTAGTCCCTATCCAGAGCATTGAGGTTCAGAATAGTCTCTCTTATGAAAAGATTTCGGTCAAAATTTTAGACTATCAAACTTGTAGATTGAGGAACAAAGAAGTCCCTCTAGTTAAAGTTCTTTGGTGAAATCAGTTCGTCGAGGGAGTTGCATGGGAAGCAGAATCAAACATGCTACCAAGTATCCTCTCCTCTTCTCCGCCAACTCAGATCAAGCTCAAGGTAACAGTTCTTCTTAAGATAACTAATTTTCATGATCAGTGTTCATCATGAACTTGGTATTCAGTTTTTATGTTCATGTTCCAAGTATAATATTTGCATCAAGTACCACTGCATATTTAGTCATGCATTCATGTATCAGCTCAGTTATATAATTATGCATCAGAAATGCATTCTCATTGTGAGAAACTTAGTTGCTCGGAGCATTCATTCATGTATTAATGAATCAGTTACACATGCATCAGATATGCATGTTCAGTATTATATGTTAGGTTCTCAGTCATGTCAGTCATGAGATCATGTTCCAGTTATTCATGTTCAGTATGTACATCAATTGTCTTTTCTTCCCTCTCAGTCAGTCTCATTCAAGGACGAATGTTCTCAAGAGGGAGATATTATAATACCCCATACTTTTTACTAGCTAATTTCATCTCAAGAATGTCTCATAATTGCTTTTAACGTGAAATATAACTATTCCATCAGGAATTTTCATGATTTTCACTTTTTGTCATATGGAAAATTCAATAAGTTTTCCATTGATATAAGATTTACCAAAATCTGATAACCAAGTTAGAAGTTACGACTATTTTAAGGTCCCATCATAAAATAATGCCATATTAGTTAGTGGCCCACCGTGCAACAATAGGAAATGTAATTTTGCAATTCCAGTATGGGTCCGCAATTATGGTATGTTGCGCCAGGGCCTAAATTCAGAATTGTCCTTTTCCAGTGTCTTAGCGCAATTTCATCTGTGTTGCACCAAAGTAACTGTTCATAAAAGAAGGGGAACACGATGGGTCCGCATCGTACCATCCTTCAATTTCACAATTGTCAATTCCCAATGACACAATGAGATAATGTCATGTCGCGCCATGGGCCTAGTTCAGGAAAATTTTAATGATTATGTGACGCGTCCACGGTTAAAAGAGTCAATTTACTACCCCTATTTAAACCCAATAACACGTTATTTAGTCATTTTTTACCCAAAATATATTATTTTCTCTTAAGTTTGTCACAAGAACAAGATAGGATCTCTATTGGGGATTCAAATTCAAGAAGGTTTCACAATCAATCTTCATGAAATCATGAACCAAGGTATGCGTAGTGTTCATTCATAGACTCATTTTATCCATGAAGCCCAAGAATCTCTTTTCTAAATTTAAGTTTATGGATTTCTTTATGAATTTCATATTGGGTTTGTTTTGTTTATGTTGAGAATGATTAGTTGAATTCAAATCAATATAGGGTGATCAATTTTATGTGGAATTGTTTTGTATAGATGTATATTCATGTGAACCTATGAATAATCCCTAGATGAGGAAATTAGGGATGAATCATGATGATTAATTGTTGTATAATATTTTCTACATGTGTTTGATTAAATACCTAGATGATGGAACAATGCCCAACTAGTATGATATCATGAAATCCCCATGTGTGTACAAGTTATGCCTATCACATGTTTTGATGGAATGCTTTTATAAATGTATTATGGATTATAATGTTAGCTATATGTACAAGTAAGTTATGCTTGGTTAGTTTTCTTCCATCGAGTCTTGGAGGTACTTGAACCCGAAACATTAGCTGTTTACCTAGAACCATGTCATGTTTTCTCGATACTCTCAGTCAAGCTATGAATCCTTAGACTTCAGATAGTATTATGACTCATGAAAAATCTCCATGATCTCATGAATCAGTCAGTTGTCAGATATCAGTCGTATTCAGTCAGTCAACGGAACTTAGTAACTCAGTCCATGTTCGGTTTAGTAAATTATGATCAGTATCTATTCAAATGGGAGTAGAAATTAGTACCGAGTGAACCCAAGGATGGGAACTCACCTATTATATGAGGGTGTGAATCTTAGAAGCAATCCTTGTATTCTAGAACTATGTAGCCAACATAGGTTAAGACATTATATCCTGCTATATGAGGGTAGATAAGGTGGCTTAGATTTCTATATGAGGGTTCCTACCATTCTCACTAGAGTTACTTGTTATATGAGGGTCACTCATATGTTGTCCTTACTAGTGGCGTGGTATTGACACCCTTCCAATAAGGGCATAGATCGGACCCCAATTCAGCTATAATGCATCATTTGGGGTATGTCGGTTAGATGACTACCTCCCACAGTCTTAGTATCAGTCTCAGTAAGAGAACTCAGATAGTTCTTAAGAATTCAGGGCAGTCAGATATAGTCATCTCAAACACAGTACGGAACTCAGATAGTTCCATCAAATTAAGGACTGCCAGATATAGTCACTCATGTTATCAGTTATATTCACATTCAGTAATCATGTTATCACCATATTAGTGTCAGTTGTTATGTCCTATTTATGTATTCTCAGGCTCATGATAGTTAGTTAGTTTTTATTATTATTCATTCATATGAACCCTATGCATTCAACCTACCTCACATTCATATTAGTACATTCAAAGTACTGATGCATTTGGGCTATGATGTCTTATACCATTGGTTTAGAGACACGAGCTCTAGATCTGCAGTAGATTCTAGTTTCAGTAGTCAGAGTTAGAAGTGAGTCCTCATCATTCGAGGACCTAATTATTCCCTATTATCTCATTAACTAGTTTAATAGTTGGAGTTAGTTAGGGACATATTCTATCAACTCCTTACTCAGACAATTCAGTTAGTTAGAGGCTTTCTAGACTAATATGTTTCAGACTTCAGTATTTTCAGTTTTATTTTTTTTGTATGTCATACCCCGTTTAGATGTTATGTTTTACTTCAGTTATGTGAACCTTATGGCCTTTCAGTTCATGTTTCTGCATTACTCAGTATTTTTTGCACTATATAGGTACAAATATCAGTTATGGGTTAGCTTGTGGTCCTTCGGGGTCATGAGCATCATGTAGCATTTCCGTTTAGCAAATTGGGGTATTACAATTCTATACGATCAAACTAATAATCTACGCATTAGTAGATAATAATGATACCCACATTGCATTTTTCTGCTTTGGGTTATAAATTGAGTCAAAATCCGATGTGGGGCCCACTTACGAAATCACACTTTCAAAATTGTAGACATGTCCCTTTATGATGAAGGATCATTTACCCTCAATAATTACTAAACTCTGATAGCAAATGATACATAATTAAAATCATCAAAGAACTAGGAAATTTTTGGCTAAATCGAAGAATTTAACAAATAGTTGGGTGGAGCCTTTCTCGAGCTTAGTAATACGCCCCGATTACCCAATGTTAAATCTGCCAATTCCCTAAAATCTATAAGGCTTTAATGCTCTTTCGACTTAGATAAAATGGGACAAAAATTTGTGAAGGGATGAAATAAATTCCTTTCCATGTACTGCTTAAGTGGTCCTTTACCACTTAAGCAGTCCTGCTAAAGCAACATAAGACTAGTAAAGTGATCCCTAGAATGGGACAACCTCTACACTACTTTAGTAGTTAATCCCCTTCTAAAGATACCTAGTAAGGACTATCCATAGGTGTTAAAGTGATAAATTTTCTTCAAAACTAACCACCACTTAACATACCAAAGGTTTACTTAAGAAGTTGCATCAGCTCAATCAATAAACCAGTTGAACTTCGATTTTCCAAAGTTTTTACCAACCCCTTGAGATTTATTTTAAATCTTGTGAATGAAAAAGAACTATTATTGTAACTCCTCACATTTTTGGTACTTGAAAATATTTGAAATTTTATCCTTACTACCCTGACTACGACTTATCCTACTAGTTGTAGGGAGTCTTGATGAGTTGTTGGTCCAAATCATAACCTAAACAATGTGTGTGTAAATAAGTTCTACTCTGAGTACGAGTGGATCACTAAAAAGCATAAAGACTAATTATGAGTAGTAAGGAGCAATTCATAAAATGTCTAGTGTATACCCTAAGTAGGTTTTGTGTTGGCTGCAATTGGATCCTATTAGTCGTATTAGTTGAGTAATAAGGTCAATAGAATGTGAGTACCCTAGAGACTGTCTTGGCTATGACTCATAGTAACGAGTCATAAGGAGTCCCTACAAGTAGTAAAATGGCATGTATTCACTGACGACTATATTTTAGCTTTTAATTTGAGGGAACTTTGGAAAAATTCTTTTCTTTCCCAACTAAAACACAATGTCCATAAAGAACTCAAAGGGGTTATCCATACTTCACAACATAATCAAACACTTTTAGAACTCTCTCAAGTGTCTCAAGAAAGATATATAGAGTTTCAAAGAAGTAGGTTATCCAAGGGCTCAAGGGTAGAATTTTTTCTGTTAAAGTTGCTATTTCAGGCATGTTACTCATCGCTAATTTCTAATTTATTAAAAGCATATGTTTTAAAGTGTTGTTCAAAGGGTATTGATGTTTGTTTTGAAACATGGGTTGAGCTTGTTGTTAAATAATGTTTCCTATGGTTTACACATCACTGTTCATGCTTTTATTTTGGTTTTGAACTTATTGAGTGCAGAGACATGGTGAATGAACTAGGGTATTGTGATTTCCCCCAACTTGTTACTTTTAAAGTGGTTATGACCTCAACCCTATATTGTGAAATTGGTTTTTAATATGAAAAATATGCATATTGAACTACTCTCGAATCACTACATGATGTGAAAGGTTAATGAAGAATAATGATTTTGAATTGAACCTTATGGTTTATATAATTACCCAAGCTAATTTATAATTTAACCAAGGGGGATATGAATTCCCGATATAATGATATTATTTCTTCATGTGGATGTTACCTTGCAAGTGTAGTTTGTATGATGATACAAACAATATATGCCTAAATGTCTATCTTAGTTCATTAAATAGGAAGGTATGTTAATAGTTTTAATTGGTATTTAATGAGGGTTGTGTAGATGAGTCATGAAGTAGAGGTCTCAAGGAACAAACACTAGCAACTGTGATTGCCGACACGAGGGTCTAAATGATCAGTGGTTTGAGTCCCCTTTATTATTATCATATGATTAGGAGGTTCGAGTCTCCCACATTACATTACATGATTTTTTGCTTATGTCACCTTGATATGTCGGGAGGTTTGAGTCCCCTATAGTTCATATGAATACCCTCTTATTCATGTGGCTATAAATAATGGGGCCCTACCATTGGTGGAAAGATAGGCCCATATAGACCATGTGTTCCTTCTTATGTTATGATGGTTGAGCTATACAATCCAGGCTAAGTTTTAATGTACATTCTAAGCTATGTTCCCCATCCCGGCATATTACATATATATATATTATGATGTGATTCATATGGTATTGAAATGATTTGACTTGAGATTATTTTATCCCTTATCCATAAAATACATGCTAGTTTTCATCCCACTAACCATCTCTAGATGCTATATCCCTATGTGATACAGGCACCGGTGATACTTCTATTTTTCTTCATAGAGTTAGGTGGATCAACTAGGTTTGTTGGTTCTCTAAGATGAAGTGGTGAGCTTCGATTCGCTGGAAGGTTTAGCATTTAATATATTTCCATTCTTAGATTTGAGTTGATAGTTTTAATTATCATTAACATTATCATTGTCATTGTTATAGTCTGGGACATGTCCCAACTAAGATAGATTTTTGGTTCTTTTATCAGAAGGCTTTGTTGGATTACTATAGACTTAGGTGATGTTAGTAGATTGTTTAGCAAGTTACCAATTATTTGTTATAGACATGATTTAAATATCATTAGGCATATTCTTACGTTATCTTGTTATATGCTTGGAATTCATCTGACGTTGGGGATGTTATATTTATTTTTGTAGGTACAGAGGGTGGTCTCCATCCTTGTTTGAGTTGAGATTCCCATCATAGCCATGCCTTTGTTAAGGTCGTGACAAAGTTTGTATCAAACCCTAGGTTTAGTGTCATTGGGTATCCAAAAAGTAATATCAAGTAGAGTCTTTTTTATGAGTGTGTCCACACTGATAAGGTTATGAGGCATTTAGGAATATTTTCCTTTCTTGATGTTCTATTTTGAGATATAGAATCTAAGGTCTTTAATCTCCTCTAATTCTCGTATGTTTTCTTTTCAGATCATGACTCCTAGAAGATCTAATGCTCGAGGAAAATCTTGTATCCCTTTTTTGGAATATGGATGGAGCAAATTGTACTCAAATACTTCAAACTCGATCTAGGGTTACTGCTTTTGAATTTCATAATGGAGCTCCATCGATATCCCCATCCCTCCTCGAGCACCTAAATATGATTAGTCTAGTGTTGAGTTTTCCCAGTCGATTCATTTACTTACATAGTTGTTGGCCTCAAAGGTTGAAGAAGATCCTTAAAATTTCATTAATAGGATGGAAAAGATATTTCATATGATGCATCTTACCAACTTGGAGGGTGTAGAGTTCTCTGCTTATCAATAGAAGGATCTAGCATACTAATGGTATGAAGAGTGAGAGCAGCTTAGGCAATGATGTTGAGTCTACTTTGTGTGATGACTTCTCTATTGCTTTTCTTGATTGCTTCTTTTATCAGGATTTGAGAGAGGTGAAGGCTGAGGATTTCATAAATTTAAATTAAGACTGGATGACAGTAAAGGAGTATACCTTGAAGGTTCATCAACTATTGTGTTATCTTCCAGAATAAGTGTCTGGCATGAGGTCTAGAATAATAAAGCTTGCCTCTAATTTTTCTTGTAATTTGATCTTAGAGAGAAAGTTTGCCTTATTGAACATTCATATAGACATATCTATACTTGTAGTGTATATGAAAGAATTGAAAGAGGAAAAGAAAAAGCTATCAGAGGTGAGTCAAAGCCAGAATAAGAAGTCTTCGTATTAAGAGTAGGGTGAAGGTTAGTAGCAGGGTGGTAGAGATAGTGGAGAGTGGTCTAAGAATAAGTGGGAAATTATAGTTCCTACTCTAAAGCTAGTGTTCCTTTTCTAAAGCCTTTGAGTGATTGACAGTTTCAGAATAGTGTTAGTTCTAGGGCAAAAAGTGCCCAACCTCAGGCTAGTGGGGCTTAGTCATCTCTATCATATCCCTTGTGTAGATTTATTGGTGAGGTGCATCATGGTGTTTGTTCAGAATCGAGGAATATGTGCTTTAAATATGGTTAAATTTTCCATATATAGAGGTATTGGCCTTCTAGGATTGCTTCAGGAGAAAATAAAATTCCTACTGCGACTTAATCATCTCCTTCACCAAATGTTGCTACTTCTACTTCTGGCTCTGGCATTTTCCTTAATTATTTGTGCTCTCTTACCACCCACAAGTATTCTGTTGCGCCCCCCAATGTTATTACTAGTATGCTCAACTTTTCATTTTATGATATATTATCTACTTGATCTCGGGTCTACTCTATCTTATGTTCCACCTTATATGGCTATCTATTTTGTTTTTGATCCGGAGTATATTGTTAGACTATGGTAAGGAGACCTTAGTAGATCTGATAAAATTGGGCATGTTAGAATTTGATGTGACTTTGGGGATGGATTGGTTGCATTCATTCTATGCATCTCTTGATTTTTAGACTTAATGGGTTAATTTTCACTTCCCAATAAGTCATAGATTGAGTGGGAAGTTAGTTCCCTAATGCCTAAGGGAAGGTTCACTTTGTGCCTTGGAGCCCAAAAATTAGTTTCTAAAGGGTTCCTCAATCACTTATAGTATGTTAGGGATTCTAAATTCAAAGGTCCTTCTTGGCAGTCTATCCCTGTGCTTTGTGAATTTTTAGAGGTTTTCCGTGATGATCTTCTTGGAATTCCTCCTGATAGGAAAGTAATTTTGGTATTTATCTTCTTCCATACACTCGTCCTATTTCTATCCTTCCTTATAAGATGGATACAGATGAGTTGAAAGATAGCAAGGAAAAGTTGAATGATCTTGTAGATAAGGGTTTTATCCGTCCTATTGTGTCTCCGTGGGGTGCTCCGGTTCTATTCGTACGTAATAAGGATGGTTCCATTCAAATGTCTATTTATTATCACCAACTGAATAAGGGGTATGTGAAGAATAAGTATTTCCTTTCAAGTATTGATGACTGCTTTAATTAGCTTCAAGGTGCTAAGTACTTTTTAAAAATTGATCTTCGGTCTGGGTACCATCAGTTGAAGATTGTGGAGATGGATATCCGTAATACTTCTTTATGAACCCATTATGGTCATTGTGAATATTTGGTTTGAATAATGCCCCAACAACATTTATTGATCTCATGAATCAGGTATTTTGTTAGTTTTTTGGATTTATTTGTGGTTATGTTTATCTAAGATGATGTAGAGAGAAAAAAGATGATAATACGTATATCTTACATACATACATTCACTATATCCAATTGAATGTACATTTATATATTTGTATCTAATGTGATGAATCTTGTTGAAGAATTTGCCGAAAGATTCCAAAGTGTAATTGAGTATTCATATTTTTACTGACGTGAAGTGTTACATCTTTACTTGGGTGTTATTAATCGTAAGTTCTAGTATTGTGACTTCGAGTCTTGGGGTTGTGACAAATAGATAATTTTACACTCTATTTCTTTGGTGATGATGTTTTGATTAAGTTTTGGATTTTATTCAATAAATTAGTATTTGTGCTTCTTGACTTTATAATATGAAATTGATGAAAGAAACTTGTGAAGGGTCTGAAATAGATGGTCCTTCCACTATAGTAATAGGGTAGGTTTTAATCATGGCTACTTGGATTATGAAGAAGATGGTATCTGAAGGCTGGTTTCAAAGATCTCATCATACAAGAATAGGTCTAGTAGAGTCATACAAAGTGGTGTGGAAACATTCATACTTTTCTTTGAGAGGCTATACGGCTTTTCGAAATAAAATTTCCTTCTTTCTTTTGTTCCTACTATTTAGTTATCCAAATTGATGTATGGCTTTGCAATCTCATATATAGTTTTCTTCAATCTCATTTCACAAATGATGAATAATCATTCCACAAAAGTTGTAGTCACACCTGAAGTAGCACTTATACTGGTCGCTCGGGCTATAGTTTGGTTCAAGCCTTTAGTTAGGGGTAGGTCCAAGAGAGCAGAAAGAAGGGAAACACCTGTATGGAAAGAAGAACAATAATTAGAAGGATCGACTATAGTGTTAACACCATCCCTATCCCCACAGTAGGATGCTTCAGGATTAGCTTAGAATGAAGAGGTAATAATGGACGAAGAAGTAGTGGTGGTCCCTAAGAAGGGGGTGACTATGCAAAATAGTGTAGTTTTAATGTCTATGTCTATGGATGTGGTTCAACATGTGATAGGATTTTTTGACTTTGGCAGTCATTGGTATCACCATAGTTATTCCTATAGTCCCCATAGTCTTGCAACATTAAGTTGTTGTAACGCATTGGATGTATGATATGAGGCCCTTATTTTACCTTGTGTTGTCTTGATATTAAATGATGTGATTTATGCTTTTGTTTCATGATTTTCAGATATAAGAGTGTATTGAAGTATTAGGAGATTAATAAGAATAAAAAGAAAATCAAAGAACCAAAAGAAACTATGGAAGAAACTATAGCGTAATGAATGGCCAAATGAGTTTGGTAGGGAAGAAATTGTTACACCTTGCCCAACTAACACAAAGTAGTGGAACGGATTTGTGCTATTGACAGGAAAGGCTTATGTCATTTAAACATAGTAAGGAGTGGCACAAGTTAAGCCAATAGCCTAAATTTGAGCTTGTTCCTTGCGCCAAAACATAGCTTTTGGGTTGTGAAGCAAACAAAAACTTATCCTAACCCAATTAGAATTGGTTTTTGACATTCTTAGGGTTTCTAAAGTCTATATAAACCCCCCCCCCCCCCCACATGTTTTTTATGAGAACAACTAATTTGGGGAAGGCAAAGGCTAGGGCAAAGGTCTAGAATAAGGTTTAAGTTATTCTTTTATTTATTTTTTTTCCTTGAAACTTCATGAGATTCATGAGCCACTAAACATCTTAATTTTTAGTTTTATGGTTAAAAATGAAAGTTGTGGCTTGAAAATCATATTATCTGTTTGTTTTCCATCTATTGAGTTATTTAATTCATGTTGATTTAAGTTATTCATTCGATTGATGACTTTCCAAATATTGTTTAGGGATTGTTTAATGGACATGAATAGGTAATGGAAAGGGCAAAAAGTAGAAATAGGTCTAGTTTGTCAACCTTATAGAGAAACAGAATCGATTCGTTACTGAGGATAGAAATATACCAAGTGACTTAGCTTGTTGATACAAACGATATCTTTATGCACTTTACTATTAAACAACGATCATAGAAATATAAAATTTAGGGGTAGTTGACTATTCTTAAAGTTGTTGGAAAGGTGCTCAATGACACGATCCAAACCAGAGCCTTATCATAACGGGCATCCAATGTCAAACCGGGACTGAAGACCACCCCCATTACCCAATCCAACAATAAATGCATATCCTGAGTCGAATTAATTTCAAACATATAACAAGATAGAATCATTGCATAATCCAAGACTCTAGGATAGGCCCATATCCGTGACCACCCAAATGAGTCCAACCGTCTGATACCAACCAATAAACAATATCAAACTATAATAAAAAGCCATAACCTTATGAGTTCTATAATAATTATATAATCCCAAATAAAAGAGGATAAAACAATAAGAAATTTAGTCCAATGATATTAGCACCAATACCAATGCCCATATCAAGGTTGACACTAATTCTAATCCCGCCCATACCAACCCATTGTAGTTCCACAAAAGCCTCGAACCAAAAAGAAATTGATATCCAATTGGGATATGCCCCCAAGCATAGCCAAAACCAATATCTATAAAACAACCCAAGTATATGAAAATTTCCATGTCATGAAATGGAGATTTTCAAAAGGTGGAAGATCATCCCTTCAATGGAAAAGTTGATGGCGAAATCCGAACAATATGCAAGAGGAGTAGAATGGTCGATTCCAGCATCGTGTGGGGATACAACCACCCGAAGATGGGTTAGAGGATGAACACTAGCATATTACAATAAGGATAAAATAATGCCATCTAGTAAAACTAAGTAAACCAACCATTTGCATACAAACCATACATATATATATATAACCATGCTGGGTAAGGGAACCGGGTTTAGCATATATTTGAAACCATTAACCTAGATATATGTAGCTTAGGCGTCCTTATCCACCTGAGGACTATATACGTCTAGTGTAACCCCTTGAATGGGCCCCGATGCATGTATTAGCACAAATCGGAGATACCATAAGAGTTGGAGATTCTCGAGTACCCTTCGCTGTCCATGATAAATATATACAGTGTACTTAGACATTTCACATGTACTTCTTAGTAGCATATATGGTCTCCATGACCAAACCCTTATGTCGGCAAGCATAGGTGTCCAGTGTTCATTCTTTGAATGACCACAATCTTGGTTAGCTTTCATACACCGCTAATATTTCCAAATTAAAACAATTTCCATACAACAAATCCATTATTCCATTTATTATTAACCAAGGCTATTAATAGTGGTATCGTCATGCTGACTATAACACACAAATATTGTCCTTATCCAAACCTTTTAGGGTAAAGGTATTTGCTTGTACCGATTTACCGTGTCCAATTGGACGAGTCCCATATACCCTACAAGTATGCCATTAGTATGTTTGCTCGAGCGATTCCATTGTACCCCACAAGGATGTTTAATAACATGTTTACTTGGGGAATTCTATTGTACCCCACAAGGATGTTCAATTTACCATAACAACAACCACCAAACCTTTCAAACCATTTAACCCATTAAGAATTACATTACCAAACTATCTCATGCAATAGTTCCACTAAAAATCTTATAGTATAGTAAAAACATTATCATAGACATTTTATCAAACATGTGGGGGGCATAGTATTTCCAAAACAAATTGCCATATGACCATTCCTATGAAATAAATTATCTAAAACCACCATTGAAGCATATAAAACCATAATTAAAGCATGGGAACACCATAACAAAGCATTTATAACTAAAACACCATCATATATTTGAAAACCCCAAAACCATGCGATAAATCATTCCTTGAAAACATTAAATAAAACCCTGTATTTAGTTGGAACTAAGATTGAGGGAAGAGTACATGCCTTAATCGAGAAAATAATGCAGACAAATCACCAACACAAGACCCAAATTAATCCTTAAGATGAAACCCTAACTTCCTTTAACAAAGAAATTTAGAGAGGATTAGAGAGTGTTTTCAAAGTAATGAATAGAATAGTAGGGCAAATAACTTCCCAAGTGAGTTAAAATTCATGGGGCCTTATTAGGTTAAGTGGAGAAATATCCATATTACCCCCACTTAAACTACACCAAAATCCCGACAAAGGCTACGACTAACCATAGCAATCATACACTTTGATATGAGTGGTACCCATCACTCATACCCTAGGCCTACCCCTTGGACCCAAATATGTCCATGGTATGATTTACTCAAACAAAGTCATACCCAAAGCATACGACTAGTACCCTTGACCCGTACCACTATCAGAATAGAATAACTAGAGGTTTGAACACTATCCACCATACGAGTCCACGATACAACTCATACCCTAGCTTACGGCTCATGATGAGCCACTCGTGCACATATCCAACTTAAGTTTCCAGGCCTTAGATTAAGTGAACGATATAACTAAACCCAATAACACATAACAACCCATATGACTCATACCACTCAAGTCGTATCCATTCTAGGAACCGAATTTAACCTAACATCCATGACTAGTTAGCGTACGACCAACCCATAACACTCATACCCCTATGTACGACTCATTGCTCTTAGTTGTATCTTGTCCCGAAACCAGAAATCTAGGAAATTTTCTATGGGTAAAAAATCTAGGGTGTTATAGGCCCCCCCCCACTAGAAACATTCATCCTTGAATGACAGACAAGGTAGTAAACTACACTCCTGGTTCATTTGCATTATAAAACATCAATCCAACCTTTCATTATGATAGAAACTAAAAATACAAGGATATCAATCTTTCCTTTAAAAAATTATGAAAACAAAAGTATGTTAAAGAACATATTCCTTCTGCACGAACTCTAGGAATAGAAAATAGATGCGGATACTTAGATTTCATATCCTCTTCTGATTCCCATGGAGCCTCTTTCACCTTGTGGTTCCGCTATATAACCTTAACCAAGGCCAAATACTTGGTAAATTACTGACGAACCAACCAATCTAATAACTCAACCAGGACTTCTTCAAAAGATAAAAATTCTCAAATACCTAATCCTTTCTTGGGAACAATCAAAGAAGGATCACCAATGCACTTCCTCAACATGGAAAAATGAAATATCGAATAAACAGAGCTCAAAATAGAAGGTAGTACAAATTCATAAGTAAATTATCCCCTTTTTACCATACTGCATTATTCCCTTCATGGGAGATACCTAGGAACACCTGATCCCCAAACTCAAAATCTAAGTCTCTACGCATTAGATCTGCATAGGACTTTTGGTGACTTTGTGCATCCTTAAGTCTATCCTGAATAACCTTAACTCTTTCTATAACCTGATAAACTAAATCTGGATACTTAGACTTTATGTCCTCTTCTGCTTCCCATGTAGCCTCTTCCACCTTCTGGTACATCCATAGAACATTAACCGAGGCCAAATCTTTGGTACATAACCTATGAACCTACCGATCTAATATCTCAATCATGACTTCTTCAAAAGAAAGAGATTTGGTGATTCCCAATCCTTTTTTGGAATAATCGAAGAAGGATCACTAATGCTCTTTCTAAACATCGAAACAGAAACTATCGAATGAATGGAGCTCAAACTAGAAGGCAGCACAAATTCATATGTCACATTATTCCCCTTTTTACAAAATTAGATTATTTCTATCATGGAAGATACATTTATGAACACCTAATTACTAAGCTCAAACTCCAAGTCTCTACGCCTTAGATCTGCATAGGACTTTTGGTGACTTTATGCAACATTAGGTCTATATTGAATAATCTTAAATTTTTCCATAGCTGATAAACTAAATCTGAATCGAACATAACCACCTCAGGAAACTTAAACCAACCAATAGGAGATCTACACTCATACTGTACAATGCCTCAAAAGGGTCCATTCTAATACTAGAATGGTAACTATTGTAATAAGCAAACTCTACAAAAGATAGATGCTTAACCAAATTGCCACCATATTTAACCACGTATGCCCAAACTATATCCTCCAATTTATGAACAGTCCTCTCTTCTTTCCTCTCCATTTGAGGATCAAAAGTAGAACTCAAACTAACCTTATTCCCCAATACTTTCTGGAAAGACTACCAGAAATAAGATGAAAACACCATACTATAATGAGACATAATAAAAATAGGTGCCCCAACCAACTTCACAATCTCCAGAAGATACAATTTCGCATAATCCTCCCCCAAGAAAGTAGTCCTCTCTGGCAAGAAGTGAGCACACTTCATTATCCTATTCACAATGACCCAAATTGAATTAAATTAGTTTTGAGAAAGAGGAAGACTGGAACAAAATCCTCATTAATTACCTCCAATTTCCATTCGAGAAAATCACTTTCTTGATACAAACCACCAGGACTCATGTGCTCAACTATGATTTGTTGGCACACCATGCACTTGGTTACCAAATCAGCCAGATCCCTTTTCATACCATTCCACCAATACATTTCCTTGGGATCATGATACATTTTTGTTTAACTTAGATAAAAAACATAGCGTGATTCATATACCTTAGCCAAAACCCATTGTCAAAAACCGTCGACATCAGGAACACGCAACCTCTCTTTGTACTGTAAAGTACCATCGCCACTGATCTCAAATACCATCACCTTTTGCATACCAACATCTCTCTTAATTTTATCAAGATAGTATTTAGAACTTGTTTCTCCTTAATCTCTGCAGCAAGAAATGACCGAACTGCCTTTTGTACCATTACCCTACCATCCTTGGAATCTATGAGAAAAACTGAAAGATTGGCCAAGTAGTGAATATCTTTCCCCAATTCTGGCTTTCCTTTTTCTACACGAGCCAAACTCCCCATGGATGACCTGCTAAGAGCATCAGCAACCATGTTAGCTTTACCTAGGTGGTAGTAAAGACTCATATCATAGTCTTTAAGAAGCTCCAATAATCTTCTTTGCCTGAAATTTAGTTCCTTTTGAGTGAACACATACTGTAGACTCTTATAATAAGAAAAGATGTCCACGTGCACCCCAAACAAGTAATGCCACTAGATTTATTAAAGCAAAAACCACTGCTAAAAGCTCAAAATCATCAGTAGGATAATTCCTCACATGCACCTTTAACTTTCTGGAAGGATCAGCAATCACCTTCCCTTGCTGCATTAAAACAAAACTAAGTCGCACCCGAGATGCATCATAATAAATTGAAAACCCCTTATATCCTTCAAGTAATGTAAAAATGAGAGATGAAGTTAGCTTATCCTTAAGCTTCTCAAAACTCCCTTCACACATATCCAACTAAGAAAACTTTTATCTTTTTTTAGTCAACTTAGTCAATAGTGCAGCTATTGTCGAGAAAGTTTCCACAAACCGCCTATAATCCCCAGCCAAAGCCAAGAAGCATTGAATATTGGTTAATAACGTGGGTCTTGGCTCCGTCTTAACCACAACCATCTTTTGTGGATCTACTATGATACCCTCCCTAGAAATAATAAGACCAAAAAAAGTTACAATATTCAACCAAAACTCACACTTTGAGAATTTGGCATACAACTTCTACTCATTCAAGGGCTTCAACAACACGTAGAGGTGATTGGCATGATCCACCTCTCTTTTATAATACACCAAGATGTCATCAATAAACATAAAGACAAAAAGATCTAAGAATTGTCTGAAAACCCTATTCATCAAATCCATAAATGCCATTGGGGCATTAGTCAAGTCAAATGACATCACCAAGAATTCAAAGTACCCTTATCAAGTACGAAAAACTTCTTAGGGATATCCAACTCCATAATCTTAAGCAGATGAGACCTAGACAAAAGATCAATCTTAGAAAAGAACTTGGTACCTTGCAACAGATCTATCAAGTCATCTATCTTTCGAAGAGTATATTTGTGCTTTATTGTTACCTTATTCAACTATCGATAGTCAAAGCACATCTGAAGTAAAAAAACTTTTTTGCTCTGGAAAAAAATTGGTACACCCCTCGGTGATTCACTACGATGAATAAACCCCTATCCAACAGATCTTTAAGCTACTCCTTGAGTTCTCTCAACTTAGCTGGACCATTCTATAAGGAGGAATAGATATTAGACGAGTGTCCAAAACCAAATAAATACTAAATACAATCACTCTATCCAGAAGAACACCAGGAATATCATCAAGAAAGACCTTAGGAAACTCACTTACCACTAGAACCAAATGAAAAGAATGACCTTCAGAGTTAGAATCTTAAACCCAGACCAAGAGATAAGGATACCCTTTGGATCTTAATCTCTAAGTTCTAAGATAAGAAATAAACCATCACCTAGAAGCTAGAGAACCACCCTCCCACTCTAAAACCAATTAACAAGGATTCTAAAGACAACCTTATAGGTCCAAAAATCTAAGGATGCATAACAAGAGTGTAAAAAATCCATAACCAAAATAACATCAAAATCCACTATATCAAGTTCAAATAAATCTACCAAAGTTTGCCTTGTACCAATAGATACCACACACCCACTATAGACTCTTTAAGCAGTAAATGAGTCACCTATCAAGGTAGAAATATTAAATGGATCAAACGCAAAACATACACTTATAAATAGGTTCACAAAAGAAATAATAGTATATGCAAAAGAAGTATCATTAGGTGCTAGAGCAGAAAGTGAAGCAATCGGAGCTTTGATCGCTCCTGAAGCACCTTTACCAATTTGATAATTCCTGAGCATATGGCTAGACTGGCAATATTTAAAACACATGTCCCTTCCTTCAACGTAAAAACCTCAATAAAGACAGCCACATAACCATTAAGAAGGGCATGAAAAGGCCGACTGAGCACCACTCACTTGAGAATGGGTACCCTTTGCATGAAAATTATTGCAACCCTATTGATGCCTATCACCCGACTACTTCGAGGAGCACTAGTAGAAGAGAAGGATCCAATACTCCTTCATTTCTTCTTTGTCCACTTACCACCATCCCAACTACCTTGTTCAAGTGGCCTAAACTTCTTACCCTGCCTTTCCCCAATCTCCATCTATTTTTTTTTTAAATCCTCCACCCATTACAGATGAACCACCAACCTCAAAATATCCATATCCTTAATTAGCAAAGTAATTTTTCTTTCAAGGATAAAATCTTGAGACAACCTGAAAGTGAACTTTCTCATCCTTACCCTCATATCTAAACCAAGTCTGGAGCATACCTTGACTACTGATGAAACTTCAAGGCATATCCATTGACAATAATCTTTCCCTGCTTAAGATTCAGAAACTCCTCCAACTTTGCTTCTCTTAGCTCCTGAGAAAAGAAGAAATCTAGAAATGAATTTGAGAAAGTCTCCCACAAAGACAACTTCTTAAAATCACCTCTATCCCTATCCCACTCCTCATATAACTAGTACACAACATCCTTAAGCTAATAAGATGCAAAATTCACCCTTTTCATATTCGTGGCCTGGATCACCATGAAGATTTTCTCTATTTCATCTAAGAAACCCTGAGGATCCTCTACCACCATTACTCTAGTAAATGTAGGAGGATTCATCTTCATAAACCATCCAACCCTTTTTTACTTAATAGATAAAAACACTAGATGTATCCTACTCTGCATAAGCAACAACCAACTGAGTAATAACATGAATCGATTGGCAAAATTTTTCATTATTTAGCTCACCTTGAAGAGGACTAGTAGCAATTTGTGGAACTCTAGAAGTATCAGGGACTGGACCCCTATAACGAGTATGGATACCCTGTGTCCCTACCACATTATCCTTGGATGGGACAAAAGAGTTTCTATGTGATTCCAGATAATCGAGGCATTATCTGAAAAATTAAAAAACAAGGATTAGAGAAGATTTTAGGACTTAGACTCCAAGCTTTAAAGTAGAAAACCTAGAAAGTAAAATATTCCTAAATTCTTTATAGCCTTACCCTTATGAGTATGAAGCACTACAGATCCTTTAAAAAGACTGTATTAGACACAATTTTGTCAAAACCCTAACCATGAACCAAACGTTCTGATACCAACTTGACACAACCCAAACTAGGGCTTTGTCATTATAGGCATCCCAAGTCCAACCAAGATTGGAGACAACCCATTTTACCTAACCCAATCAACCAATGCATATCCCGAGTTGGATGAATTTTAAACATATAACAAGATAACATCATTTCATAATCCAAAACTATAGGATAGGTCAATATCTGTGACCACCCAAATTATTCCAACCATCCGATATCATTGAATAACCTATACCAAATAAAACCATAATTAAATACCATCATTATATGAGTTTTATAATAAATATATTATCCAAAAATAAAAGAGGATTGAAAAGTGAGAAATTTATTCCAATTATATAAACCCCAATATCAATGCCAATACCAAGAGTGATACCTGTAATGCCCCGAATCTAGTACTCGAATTGTTACACGGTGCTCATGACCCCAAAGGACCACAAGCCACCCATGAATGTCTGTAACTGAGCACTACATAATATACTGAACAAATATAGAAAATGCTGAAAGGACATAAGGTTCAAATATCTAATAAAACATAACATCTGGAAATATGGCATATCAATACCAAATAAAACTAAAATAACTGTCTGAACATACGATAGTCTAAAAGCCTCTAAACTGTCTGAATGAGGAATTGATGGGACATGTCCCCAACTAACTCCAACTATTGAAATAAATTAAGTACTGAAAGAAAGAAATAATAAAACATTAACATCCTCGGGTAATTAGGACTCACTTCCAGCCTGTCTATTGAACATTTGATCTAATAAGGGTGCTTTAGATATCTTGCTTCGAACCTATGGTATAAAAACAACATAGCACAAATGTGTCAGTATGATTGAATGTACTAGTATGCAAGTGAGGTAGGATAAATCCAACCCACATACTAGTATAATTTCATGAAAAGTACAGAAAGACTCCAACTTAGGATTCATAAAACCACATCAACATAGTAAAAATCAACCCACCACATGGAAATCACAATTCATGACTTTAAAATCTGATTCTTGAGCTTCATGGGTGAAAAAAACCTAATAGTCAACACTTTACATACCTGGGTGAATGATTTCTTGAAGATTGGTGGAGGAAAGCTTGAATTCTTAACATAGGATTAAACACTTATGGTTTCTTGTTCTTGGGAATTAATCTTTGAGAGAAACCCTAATTTGGTATTGTGGATGAATAATAAAGTTATAATCTCTATTTTGGTATAATTAGGGGTTCAAATAGGTAGAAAAGACCCAAATACCCTTTTAAACATGGCTTAAAATCACTTATCAAAAGTGGTGATGGTTTGCGTGACAGTCCATCAGTGGCTCGATGGTCCATTAATCTATCTCGTCATACTTGGCCAAAACTTGAACTCCTGCCTCACCTGCGATTGTTTTCGCAATGGTCCATCGCTAGCTCAATAGTCTGTTGGTCCTAACCGTCGCACTTGGCAAGAATATGGGTTCACTACCTTAGACGTGATGACTTAGGAGAAGTTCCATATCTATCTCAATGGTCCATAGGACTGACCGTCGCTTTTGGGAGGTTCCGACAGTTCTCTATAAAACGTTCATACCTTTTTACTCTGATACCGAATTTGGACGAAATTGGTATTGTTTAAAACCTAATACAATTTCATATCTGGGAAATTCTATCTGAAATTAAATATTAATCATTTAGGAAGTTATCACTAACTCTTCTGGAGACTAGATTTGACTTAAAGAAAGCTTGGGGTATAACAATACCAATACCAATCCTACCCATACCAACCCATAGTAGTCCTATAAAATCCTGCAACCAAAAGAAAATTGATATCCAGTTGGGACATGCCCCCAACCATAGCCAAAACCAATATCCATAAAAAACCAAAGTATATGAAAATATCTATAACATGAAATAGAGCATTCTAGAAAGATGGAAGTCCACCACTTCAATCTAAAAACTGATCCCAAAATTCAATCATTATGCAGAAGGAGTAAAATGGTTGGTTCCTGCATCGCGTGGGGATACAGTCGCCTGAAGATGGGTTAGAGGGTGAATTCTACCATGTACTCAAGATATGGATAGAATAATGCTATCCAGTAAAACCAAGTAAATGAAATATATGCATAAAAATGATACATATATATATAACCATGCCTAGTAAGGGAATCGAGTTTAGAATGCATTTTAAACCAGTAACCTGGGTATACATAGATTAACCATCCTTGCCACCTACAGGCTATTTGTGTCTTGTGTAACCCACTAAACGGGCCTTGATGTATGTAGATATATGAACCGGAGATACCATAAGAGTAGCAGATTCTCGAGTACCTTTCGCTCTCTAAGATATATATGTACAGTGTACTTAGAGTATTTACCTGTACCTTTTAGTCTCATATATGGTTCCCATGATCAACCCCTCATGTCGGCAGACATGATTTTCTAGTGTTTATTCATTTAACTCCCACCTTCACAATTACCTATCACACTATAATACCCCATATTTTTTCCTAGCTAATTTCATCTTAAGAATGTCTAGTATTATCTTCTAAATTTAATGATCGTTATTCTATGAATACTTTTCAAGATTTTCACTTTTTGTTATGTGGAAAATTCAATAAGCTTTTCATCAATATATGATTCGCCCAAATTCGTTAATTGGGTCAGAAGTTATGATTATTTGAAGTTCCCATCATAAAACAGTGCCATATTAGTCAGTGGAACCACAAGAGGAAATGACATTTGGCAAATTCCAGTAGGGGACCGCAATTAAGGCGCGTTGTGCCAGGGCCCAAATTCATAATTGTCCATTTTCCAGTGTCTCAGCGTTATTTCTCCCACGTCGCTTGAAAGTTCCAGGTCATAAAGAAAGTAGCAATACGATGGCCCCGTGTCGCGCCATCCCTCAATTTCCCAATTGTTAAAATCCAGCGAAACGTCATGATAGCGCCGCGTCGCAACGACGGTCCAATTTGGGAAATTTTCACTGAAATTAAATGATTCGTCTAGGGTTAAAAGGGTCAACTTCCCACCCCTATTTAAGCCCTTTAACACATGATTCAGCAATTTTTTACCCACTTTTTAATATGTCAAAAAAGTTTCACCATGAATCTTCATGAAATCATAATCTAAGGTATGCATATTGTTCATTCATGGACTCCATTCATCCATGAAGCCCAAGAATCCCTTTTCTAAATTCTATTTTATGGATTTTCTTAGGAATTTCATGATTGGGCTGCTCTTGTTCATGTGGATAATTAGAAATTGAATTCTACTCCATGTAGGGTGATAAATCCTATGTGGGTTAAATTATTATAGATATGCATTCAAACAAACTTATGACTAAACCCTTGAATGATGAAATTAGAATTAAACCATGATGTTTTATTGTTGTAGAATGATGTTTACTTATTCCATGCCTACAATTTGTTTGATTAAATGCCTATATGAAGGAAAAGTGCCTAACAAGCATAACACCATGAAATCCCCATGTATGTACAAGGGATGCCTATCACATGTTTTGATGAAATGCTTCTATAAATGTATTATGGATTATGATGTTAGTTATATGTTCAAGTAAGTTATGTTTCTCAGTTTTCTTCCATCGAGTCCTGGGGATACTCGTACCCGAAACATTAGTTGTGTGACTAGAGACATGTCATGTTTTCACGATACTCTCAGTCAAGCTATGATCCTTATACTTCAGACAGTCTTATGGCTCAGTAAATATCCATGATCTCATGAACTTAGTCAGTTGTCAGATATCAGTAGTATTCCGCCAGTTAATGAAATTTCGTAACTCAGCCCATGCTCAATTCACTAAATCATGTTCAGAGTCTATTCAGATAGGAGTAGGAATTAGTACAAAGTAAACCCAAGGAAGGGAACACACACTATAAGATGAGGGTGTGCTTCTAAGAAGTAATCCTTGCATTCCAGAACTATGTAGCCAGTATATATTGAGACATCAACACTATCCGATGAGGGTTCATGAGGTGGATAAGCACTTTCATATAAGGGCTCCACCATTCTCGTATAGGGGACCTTATCAGATGAGGGTCGCCCACAGCCTTTCCTCACCGATGGTGCAGTATTGACACTTTTCCCACTGTGGTTATAGATTGGATCCCAACTTAGCCATAATGGAATATCAGGGGTATGTCGGTTGGATAACTACTTTCCATAGTTTCATGTTATAGAATCAGGACAGTCTGATATAGTCAATCAGTCTCAGTAATAAAACTCAAATAGTTCTTCAGATTTCAGGACTGTCAGGTATAGTCAACTCAGATACAGTACATAACTCAGATAGTTCCATTAGACTTAGGACTGTCAGATAAAGTCACTCACGTTATCAGTTATATTCAGATTCAGTAATCATGTTATCATAGTATTAGTGTCAGTTGTTATGTCTCATGCATGTATTCTCACGCTCATGATAGTTAGTCAGTTATTATTAGTGTTCATGCATATGAACCCCATGCATTCAGCCTACGCCATATGCATACCAATACATTTAAAGTACTGACGTATTTGCACTATGGCGTCTTACACCTTAGGTTCAGAGACACGAGCTCTAGAGCAATAGCAGATTTCAAATATATGCAGACAGAGTTAGAAGTAAGTCGTCATCATTTAAGGACATAATTATTTTCCCTATTATCTCATTAATCAGTTTATTAGTTGGAGTTAATTGGGGACATGTCCCATCAAACTCCTTACTTAGAGAGTTCAGTCAGTTAGAGGCTTTCTAAACTATTATGTTTCAGACTTCAGTATGTTCAGCTTTGTTTTGGGTATTCTATTATCCTACTCAAAGGTTATATAATTCAGATCATGTTAAGTATTGAGCCTTATGGCCTTTCAGTTTATGTTTCCACATTACAAAGTATTTTATGCAGTATACAGGTAAAAATATCAGTCATGGGTTAGCCTGTGGTCCTTCGAGGTCATGAGCATCATGTAGCATTCCGGGTACCAGATTTGGGGCGTTACACACACCCCGCCATTATTGACAAATTAAAATCATTTACAACTAACAATTCTATTATTCCATTTATTAGTAACCAAGGGTATTAATAGTGGTATCGTCATACTAAATATAACTTGCAAATATTGTCCTTAACCGAACCTTTTAAGGTAAAGGGATTCCTGTGTAACCATTTACCAATTAACTTTGGGGAGTCCTATGTACCCTACAAGTGTTCCATTATTATGTTTGCTTGGGGGATTCCATTGTACCCCACAAGGATGTTTATAATCATGTTTACTTGGGGGATTACATTTTACCCAACAAGGATGTTCAATTTACCATAACCATGACTATCAAACCATTTAAACCATTTAGAGTTGTATTACGAAACCATCCCATGCAATTGTTCCATTAAAAATCTAATACTATAGTAAAAGCATCATCATAAACATTTTATCAAACATGTTGGGGCGTATAGTATTTCCCAAACCAAAACGAATTACCTTATGATCATTCCCACGCAATGAATTAGCCAAAACCACCATTAAAGCATATAAAAGCATAACTAAAATATGGGCAAACCACAACCAAGCATTTATAACAAAAAGTGTATCATATATTTGAAAACCGCAAAACCATGCAATAAATCATGCCAGGAAAACATTATGAAAAACGATGCCTTTAATTTGAACTAATAATGAGGGAAGGGTACAGGATTTTATTGAGGATATAGTGGAGAGAAATTACAAGCACAAGACCTAAATTAATGCTTAAGATGAAACCCCAACTTTCTTTGCCCAAGGACTTTAGAGAGGATTAAAGAGTGTTTTCTAAGAGTTAATGAACAGAATAATAGGGCAAATAACCTCCCCAATGAGTTAAAACTCATGGGCAATTATAACGTCAAGTGGGGAAATATCCAGATTACCCCCACTAAAGATGTACCAAAATCCCAACATAGGATACGACTAACCTTACCAGTCGTACGCTCCAATAAGAGTGGTACCCACCACTCGTACACTAGGCCTTCTCCTAGGAACCAACACTGTCCAGGGTATGATTTACCCTAACTAAGTCATACCCAAAGTATATGACTGATACCCTTGACCCGTACCCCTGGAAGAATAGAATCACTTGAGGTTCAAAAACTGTCCACCATACAAGTCCATGATACCACTCGTACCCTAGCTTACGGATCATGGTGATCCACTCATAAGCTAATCCAACTTATGTTTCAAAGTCTAAGATTAAGTGAAGTGAAGAATCAAACCAAACAACCCGTATAAACCGATATGACTTGTACCACTCCAGTTGTATCTATTTAAGGAAACAAATTCAACCAACTATCCATTACTAGTCAACGTACGACCAACCTATACCACTCATTCCCCCTAGTCGTATCATTTCCTAAATCTAGAAATCCAGGAAATTTTCTAAGATTCAAAAATCTAGGGTGTTATAGTCTCCCCAACTCGGAATATTCATCCTCAAGTGATAGACATGGTAGGGTAACCGCACGCATGTTTATTTTCATTAGAAAATATCTATCCAACCTTTAACTAAGTTAGATAATAAAGATACAAATATATTAATCTTTCCATTAACAAAGTTTGAAAATCAAAGTATGTTGAAAAACATGTACCTTCCGCACGAACCCCAGGAGCAAAAAATAGATGTAGATACTTGGACTTTACATCCTCCTTCGCATCCTATGTAGCCTTTTCCACCTTGTCGTTACATAATAGAACCTTAATCGAGTCCATATCCCTTGTCTATAACAAATGAACCTATTAATCATATATCTCAACCGGGACCACTTCATAAGACAGAGATTTTGAGATACCCAATCCTTCCAAGGGAACAACCAAAGAAGGATCACCAATGCACTTCCTCAACTTGGAACCATGAAATACCGGATGAATGAAGCTCAAACTAGAAGGCAACTCAAATTCATAATCCACATTACTCAAAAAATTGTATAAGGACAAAAAAATCGGGTACTAAGCTTCCCTTTGTTACAAAACTACCTTACTCCCTTCATGGGAGATACCTTTAGGAACACCTGATCCCCAATGTCAAACTCCAAGTCTCTACGTCTTACATCTGTATAGGACATATGGCGACTTTGGACAACCTTAAGTCTATCCTGAATCACCTTTATTTTTTCCATAGTCTGATAAACAAAATCTAGACCAAACATCCATCTCACCAAGCTTAAAACGTCCAATAGGAGAACAACTCCTCCTACAATATAATTCCTTAAAATGGGCGATTCCTATACTAGAATGGTAAGTATTTTTTCAGCAAACTCTAGCATAGATAGATGCTCAACCAAATTTCCACCATAATCAACCACGCACGTCCGAAGCATATCTTTTAATGTATGAATAGTCCTATTAACTTACCCATTTGTTTGAGTATGAAAAGCAGTACTTAGACTAACCTTAGTCCCCAATTCTTTCTGGAAAGATTGCCACAAATGAGATAAAAACTGTATACCACGATTAGAGATAATCTAAACACGTATCCCATACAACTTTACAATCTCCTAAAAATATAACTTCACATAATTCTCTACCGAAAAGGTAGTTCTCACTAGCAAAAAGTGAGCAGACTTTGTCATCCTATCTATGATTACCCAAATTGAATAAATTTGGTTTTGAGATCGAGGAATATCAGTAAGGAAATCCATATTGATTACCTCCTATTTTTATTCGGGCAAATTAATTTCTTGATACTACCCATCAGGCCTCATGTACTCAACGTTAACTTGTTGGTCCACCATATAATTGGTTATAAAATCCGCCATATCTTTTTTCGTACCATTCTCCCAATACATCTACTTGAGATCATCAAACATTTTTGTCAAACACGGATGAACAATATAGTGTGATTCATGCATCTCAGTCAAAACCATTTGTCTCAAACCATCGACAATAGGAACACACAAATGATCTTGGTACCATAAAATACCATCACCAGTGATCTTAAATATCATTACCTTTTGCAAA
The DNA here is from genome assembly GCF_002878395.1 of Capsicum annuum. NCBI lineage: Eukaryota > Viridiplantae > Streptophyta > Magnoliopsida > Solanales > Solanaceae > Capsicum > Capsicum annuum. The sequence continues at coordinate 87,658,281 of NC_061115.1, read as the reverse complement.
CCAACATCACACTTGATTTTTTTCCAGATAAACTATAGCCCTTGCTTCTCATTAATCTCTGCACCAAGAGATGACCGAACCACTTCTTATATTATTACCCTACCATCCTTTGCTTCTAAGAGACGAACTCAAACATTGCCAAAGTGGTGAATATCCTTCACCATATCCTACTTTCATTTCTCCACTTGAGCCAAACTCCCCATGGATAACATGCTAAGAGCATCAACAACTATGTTTGCTTTACATGGGTGGTAGTGAAGACTCACACCATAGTCCTTGAGATGCTCTAACTATCTCCTTTGCTTGAGATTTAAATCCTTTTGAGTGAAGACATACTATAGACTCTTGTGATTACAAAAGATGTCCATGTGCACTCCATATAAGTAATGCCACCAGATTTTTAAAGCAAAAACCACCGTTAAAAGATGCTAATCATGAGTAGGATAATTCATCTCATGCACCTTTAACTGCCTAGCAACATAGGAAATTAACTTACCATGCTACAATAAAACATAACCCAGGCCCACCTAAGATGCAACACAATAAACCACAACCCCTCATTGCCTTCAAGCAATATCAAAATCGGAGCTGAATTTATCTTATGGTTAAGAATCTAGAAACTCCTTCCACATGCATCCAACAAATAATACTTTACCTTTTTATGAGTAAACTTAGTCAATGGGACAGCTGTTGTTGAGAAACTATCCTCAAACCACCTATAATTCCCAGCCAAACCTAAGAAGCTCCGAATGTCAATTGGAGTCATGGTCTAGGCCACTTCTTAACCACAACAACCTTTTTTAGATCCACCATAATCCCCTCACTAAAAATAATATGACCCAAGAAAGTCACAATGTTCAACGAAAACTCACATTTGTCGAACTTGGCCTACAACTACTATTTTTTGAAGGTTTGAAACACCATACGGAGGTAATTGACGTGATCCACCTCACTTTTATAATACATAAAGATTTCATCAATAAACACAATGACAAAACGATCTAAGAACTGCCTAAAAAGACTATTCATCAAATTCACCAATGCCGCTGGGGCATTAATCAAGATAAATAATATCACGAAGAATTCAAAGTACCCATACCAAATACGAAAATCATATCCCTAATCTTAACCTAATGATACCCGTACTAATGATCTATCATAGAAAAGAACTTGGCACCTTACATCTGATCAAACAAGCTTTCTATACTTGGAAGAAGATACTTTTTCTTGATCGTTACCTTATTTAACTATTGATATTCAATGAACATCCGAAAGAAATCATCCTTCTTATGCACGAACAACACCAGTGCACCCTACGAGGATAGACTAGGTCAAATAAACCCCTTATCCAAAAGATCCTTAAGCTGCTCCTCAGATACCCCAACTCAGCTAGAGCCATTCTATAAGAAGGAATAGATATTAAATGAGTGTCCTAAACCAAATTAATACAAAAATCAATATCCCTATCCAAAGGAACACCTGCAAGATCATTTGGAAAGACCTTAGGAAACTCACTTACCACCAGAACTGAATAAAAAAAGGACTTTTTGAGTTAGAATCTTTAACCCTTACCAAGTGATAATGACACTACTTGGAGATTAATCTTCGAGCTCTAAGATATGAAATAAACCTTCCCCTAAGATTTAGAGAACCACCCTCCCATTCTATAACCGGTTCACCAGGGAATCTAAAGACAACCTTACAGGTCCAAAAATTTAAGGATGCATAATAAGAGTGTAAATAATCCATACCAAAAATAACATCAAAATCCGCCATATGAAGTTTAAATAAATCCACCAAAGTCTACCTACTACCAACAGATACCACAAACCCCATATAGACATTTTTAGTAATAACTAAGTCACCTACTAGAGTAAAAGAAAAAAATAAATCTAAAATAATCTCATGATCAAAACCAAAAAATACAATCACAAATGGGGTCATATAAGAAAGAGTAGACCCCTTATCAATTAGAAAATACACATTACGAGAAAAGAGTTTTAATGTACCAGGAACGGGAACAAGTGCTGCCTCAAATTCCTTTCGAGATGCAAGAGCATATAACCTATTCAAACCTGTGCTGGTACCAGAAATAAGATTAGACATAGAAAGAGCACCACTAGATGCAGGAGCAAAAGATGAAGAAACTGGATCTTTGACCACTCCCGAAGCATCCTTACCAACAGGACAATTCCTTAGCATATAGCCTGGCTGACCATACTTTAAAAACTTGACCCTTCCTTGAAAAATAAACCCAATTAAAATAACTACAAAATAGGAAAGGAGGACATGAAATAGATGATTAAGACCCACTCATACGAGATTAGGCACTCTATGATCGTAAATTATCACAACCCTATTAATAACTATCGCCTAACTTCTTTAAGTAAGAAGCAATAGCAGAAGAGAAGAATTTGAGAAAGCCTCCCATAAGGACAACTCCTTAACATCACATTTATCCATATCACACTGCTTATGCCACTGGTATACAACATCTTTAAGGTGTTCCACATAAATGGCCTTTATCATTGTGAATATTTTCTCCATTTTATCTAAGAAACCCTGAGGATCCTCCTCCACCATTACTCTAGTAAAAGTAGAAGGATTCAACTTCAAAAATTGGCCAACCCTTGTGGAATAAGTAGATAAAATACCAGTTGCATCCTGTTTAGCGTGAGAAGTAACTAATTAAGTAATAACATGAATTTATTTGCAAAATTTTGCATTAGTCATCTCACCTTAAAGAGGACTAGTAGCAATCTTTAGAACTCCAAAAATATCAGGGACTGGACCCCTAGACCGAGTTTGGATCCCCTATATCCCTTGCATATTGTCCCTAGATAGAATATAAGAGTTTTTTGGTGTTCTAGGTTGTAAAGGCATGATCTAAAAAGAAAACATAAAAGGATTAGAAAAGATTTTGGGACATAGACTCCAAGCTTGAAAATAGAATACCAAGAAGTAAAACATTCCTAAATGTCTTGTAGTCTCTCCCTTATTAAAAGAGACTCTCTAGACACGGCTTTATAGACTCCCAGTTGACCATGATCCTAAAGCTTTGATACCTATACAACCCAAACGTGGGCTTTATCGTAATGGGCATCATAAGTCAAACCAGGATTAGAGACCACCCCCATTACCCAACCTAACTGAACCATGCATATCTTAAGTTAAATGAATTTCTAACATATACCAAGATAGTGTCATTGCATAATCCAAGACTATTGGATAGGTGTATACCTATGACCACCTAAATAAGTCCAACCATCTGATGTCAACAAATAACTGATAATAAACTATACCATAATCGAAAATCATTACTATACGATTTTTATAATAATTATATAATCCCAAAATAAAAGAGGATGGAACAGTGAGAAATTTAGTCCAAATATATTAACCCCAATACCAATGCCAATACCAAGGCTAACACAAATACCAATCCTACCGATACAATCCATAGTAGTTACATAAAACCCTTTAACCAGAAGAAACTTGATATCCTGTTAGGACATGCCCCAACATAGCAAAAACTAATATTTATAAAATAACCAAAGTATATGAAAATATACATAACATAAAATGGAGCCTTCCAAAAAGATGTAAGCTTACCACTGATATGACTGATAAGATGAAGGACTATATATGAATAATACTGATAACATGGGTGACTTTATCTAAGTATAACTAATAACATGGGTGATTATAGCTAGCATTCATAAATCTGTTTGAACTATCTGAGTTGTGTACTATATCTGAGTTGAGTGTATCTGATATCCCTGAAATTTGAAGAACTATCTGAGTTCTATTACTGAGTTTGATTGATTGTATCTAACATTCCTAATTCTGTAACAAGAAACTATGGGAAGTAGTATCTAACCGACATGCCCCAAAGGTGCTATGATAGATGAGTTGGGGTCTAATCTATGCCCTAATTGGAAGGGTATCAATACCGCACCACTGGTAAGGAAAACATGTAAGTAACCCTCATATAACAGGTAACTCTAGCAAGTATGGTGGGAACCCTCACATAATAGGTTAAGCCACCTTATCTACCTTCATATAGCAGGCTACAATGTCTCAACCTATGCTGGCTACATAGTTCTGGAATGCAAGGTTTGCTTCTAGGACTTATACCTTCGTATAACAGGTAAGTCCCCATCCTTGGATTCACTCGGTGTTAATTCCTACTCCTATCTTAATAGACACTAAACATGATTTATTGAACATAACTGAGCATGGACTGAGTAACTAAATTTTTGTGGCTGACAGATTACTACTGATATCTAACAGCTGATTGAGTCATGAGATCATGAAGATTTTTCTTGAGTCATAAGACTATCTGAAGTCTAAGAGTTCATAGCTTTACTGAGATTATTTTGAAAATCATGACATGGCTCTAGACACACAGCTAATATTTCAGGTACAAGTACCCCTAGGACTCGATAGAAGGAAACTGACCTAGCATGATTTACTTGAAGACTTGACTAACATCATAATACATACTACATTAATTGGAGTCTTTCATCAAACATGTAATAGGCACAAACTTGTACATACATGGGGATTTCATGATATCATGCTAGTTAGACAATTTTCCATCATCTAGGCATTTAATCAAACATATTGTAGGCATAGTACATGTAAAGGAAATTATACAACAATTAAACATAATGCTTCAATTCCATTTCCATCATACAAGATTTTAGTCATGAGATTTCTTAAATCTTTACTGATATTAGTCAACCCACATGGAATTTATCATCAATTCATGGAATAGAAATTAATTCCTCCTTTATCAACATGAAAGAGAACATACAAAGCATGAAAACATGAAGAAAATCCATAACTTATAGTCAAAAAGGTTTCTTGAATTTCATGGACAGAAGAAGTCCATGAATGAACACTATGCATAATTTAGTTTAGGATTTCGTGAATATTAATGGTGAAACCTTCTTGAAACTAGACCTTCTATGAAAATCCTAGCTTGAGTTCATGAGAGTATTTGAGAAAAACATCAATATATTTGATGAATAAGGGCTAAATCCCATGTTTGAAAGCTTATATATGGTGGGAAATTGACCCTTTTAACCTTGGACAAGTAATTTAATTTTTAGTAAAATTTCCCGAATTGGACCCTTGGCGCGATGCGGCATTATCACGTCTTGTCACTGGAAATTAACAAATAGGAAACTACACGGTGGCACAACGTGGATCTATTGCGTTGCCACCTTGTCTACGAACTGAGAATTTGGCACGACGTGCCAGTATCAAGGAGCAACACTGGAATTTGAAAATTGCCATTTGTACTATCTCCGCGATGTGCTAAAGGCTCACGTCAAATACTATCACACGAAAAAGGCTCTAACTCTTCCCCTAGGTGTCAGATTTGGGAGAATTATATATCGATGGAATGCTCATTAAATTTCCCACATGTATAAGAATGAATTCTTATTTAAACAAAAGTTATAACATCCTTGAGATGATTTTTAAGATAAGAAAAAGTGTGGGTATTAAAATATCTCCCCATTGAGAACATTCATCCTCAAATGAGACTAACTAAGAGAGGAAACAATGAGATAAACATGACTAACTGGAACATGATCTCATGACAGGCGTGGATGACAAGATGAACATAACATACTGAACATACATATATGATGCATGCATAACTGATTTATAAATGCCTAACTGAAAGTTCTGGAGAACTAAGTTTTCTCACAATAAGAATGCATGCTGATACATAATTATGTAACTGATCTGATACATAAATGTATAACTAAATATACGTTGGTACTTGATACCAATCTTATCATGGGAACATGAGCATGAGACTAAATACAAGTTAGTGATGCACACTAATCATGAAATTGTGTAATCTTAAGGTAAACTATTTCCTTGAGCTTGATCTGCATTGGAGAAGAAGAGGTGAGGGTACTTGGTATGCATATCTGCTTCTGATTCCCAAGTAGCTCCCTGGACGGACTAATTTCACCAAAGAACTTTAACTACAGGGACTACTTTGTTCCTCAATCTACAAGTCTGATAGTCTAAGATTTTGACTGGAATCTCTTCATTAGAGAGGTTGTTCTGAACATCGATGCTCTGAATGGGGACTACGATTGATAGGTCACCTATGCACTTCTTGAGCAAAGAGACAAGAAAGACTGGATGAACTGAGGCTAGATCCGAATGTAATTCAAGCTCATAAGTTACTTTGTTGAATTGACTAAGAATCTTGAAGGGACCGACATATTGGGGACTAAGCTTTCTCTTCTTCTTGAATCTCTTCACTCTCTTCATAGGAGAGATCTTGAGGTAGACATAGTCACCAATCTCAAACTCGAGATCCTTTCTATGAACATATACATAAGACTTATGTTGGCTCAGAGCAGCCCAGAGTCTTTATCTAATTAACTAAACTTTCTCTAAGGTGTCAAATACTAAGTCAGCACCTATGGCTGAGGCCTCACTAACTTTGAACCAACTGATTAGAGATCTATATCTCCTATCATAGAGAGCTTCAAATAGATCCATGTGAATACTGGAATGATAGCTATTTTTGTATGCAAATTAAATCAAAGGAAAGTGGTCATCCTAAATACCGTTGGATTAATTACACACGCCCTTAGCATATCTTCCAAAGTCTGAATGGTCCTTTCTTCTTAACCATCTGTCTGAGGATGAAAGACTGTATTGAGATAAATTTGGGTAATGCTTTCCAAAAATGAGAGGTGAACTGGGTACCTCTGTCTGAGATAATTGATAACAAAACACCGTGCAATTTGACAAACTCCTTGATGTAGATTTTAGGATAATCCTCAGCTGAATAAAAGGTATGAACCAGAAAAAAATGAGCTAATTTGGTCATCCTGTCTATAATGAAACAAATTGAATTATGCTGATGACGAGTTCGAGGGAAATCCATCACGAAGTCTATGTTTACAACCTCCAACTTTTAGGTAGGAATACTGAACTCCTGCATAGGACCACTAGGCTTTTGATGCTCTATCTTAATTTGCTTACATATAGAGCACTTAGCCATAAATTTTGCAATATCTCTTTTCATCCCCTTCACCAATAGATCTCCCGCAAGTCATGGTACATCTTAGTGGCCACTAGATAAATAGAGTAATGCACACCATGTACTTCTACAAAAATTTACTTCCTTATGCAATCTTCACTTGGAACACATAGACAACCATGGCAACGAAGGATTCCATCTCCCTCTTGGGAGAAAACCTCTATTTTCTAATTCTGAAATGACTCTTTTAGCTTGAAAAGGCTGGGATCCCTATCTTGATTTTCTTTCACCTCAAAAACTAGAGATTATTCTGAACTACTCTAAACACATACACCACCCTCTAAAGAATTGACTAAGCGAACACCTAGTCGAGTAAGCTATTGTACTTCTTGAGCTAACTTCTTTTTGCTATCCTCAACATGAGAAACACTACCCATAGAGAGTCTACTGAGAGCATCGGCCACTATATTGGTCTTGCTTGGATGATAGAGGACACTCATGTCATAATCTTTAAAGAGCTCTAACAACCTTCTCTGACAAAGATTATGATCTTTTTTAGAATAGACAAACTGAAGGCTCTTATAATCTGTGAAGATTCTACATGAACACCGTATAAATAATGCCTCCAAATCTTCATGTCAAATACTACGGCTGCTAATTCAAGATCATAAGTAGGATAATTCTTCTCATGGAGTTTAAGCTGTCTGGAGGTGTATGCTATGAACTTACCATGTTGTATGAGGACATAACCTAAAACCACTCTTGATGCATCACAATAAACTAAAAAACTATATGAACCATCTGGAAGAGCTAGAACTGGAGCTGAGGTGAGTTGAGTCTTCAATTCCTAAAACTCTTTTTGCATGAATTTGACCACTGAAATTTTACCTTCTTCTGAGTCAATCTAGAGATAGAAGATGTATTATAAAAACCCCTTAGCAAACCATCTGTAAAAGCCATCCAAACCCAAGAAACTCCTGATATATGATGGAGAAATAGGGCAAGGCCAGTTTGACCTCTTCAGTTTTTTGAGCATCTACTCTACTGCCATCACCAAAAATAATATGGCCAAGGAATGCTACTGCTCTTAGGCAAAATTCACACTTACTAAATTTGGTGAATAACTAATGATTTTTTAGAGTCTGGAGTACTATTCAAAGATGGTCTGAATGATCGTGCTCAGTGCGGGAATAGACCTGAATATCATCTATGAATACTATGATTAATATGTCAAATTACTTCTTGAACACAGTTTATCAAGTCCATGAAAGTGGTTGGGGCATTAGTAAGACCAAATGACATGACTAGAAATTTGAAGTGACTGTAACATGTATGGAAAGCTATTTTAGGTATGTCACATTTTCTAAATCTGAGCTGATGATAGCCGGATCTGAGGTCTATCTTAGAGAAATAACTGGCACTCTGAAGTTTGTCAAACAAGTCATCGATTCTGGAAAGAGGATACTTGTTCTTTACCACAACCTTAATGAGTATACGGTAATCTACACACATTCTGAGTGAAACATCTTTCTCGCGCACGAATAAGACTTGTGCGCCCTACAAGAAAGATCTTTGGGAAAGACATCTGAATATTCATTCACTACTGGGGCAAATTCAAGATTGGGAACCTTGGAACTAGAATCTCTAACATGAACTAGATGATAAACACATCCCTTAGATATCATTTTCCTTGACCAAAGGTAGGAAACAATTTGACCCCTGAAAGCGGATATGCTACCCTTCCACTCTAGGACGTGTTCATTTGGGAAATGTAACTAAACTATTCTATTTGTATAATCCACTATGGCATAGTAGGGATAAAGCTAATCCACGCCAAGAATGTTATCAAAATTAGTCATCTCTAACTCAACTAAATCTGTTGATGTGACTTTATGAAATATCAAAATCGAGAAGTTCCTGTATACCCACCGAGCTGTGATGGTTTTACTTACTGGGGTAGACACTGAAAAGGGTTGTGCTACAATTTTGAGATTGATTCTAAAATCCACTACTATATAAGGAGTAACGAAAGATAAGGAAGCTCCTGGATCTAGCAAAGAATAAATATGCAAATGAAAGATCTATAATGTACCAGTAAATACATCAGGAGAATTTTCCTGATCTTGTTGAGTCTAAAGAGCATAGAGACTATTTGGGTGTTGACCACTAGTAGCACTGCAAGTGGCACCCTGCTGATTTGGGAGATCAGACGAAGCTGAAGAGAAATTCTATGGACCCTGAGGACGTGACTGCGAACCGTCTCTAACTCTATGGTCTGGCTTGCCATAACCAAAATAAATGCCATTACCTGCTCTACACATACCCTGATGGTGCTTTTCGTAAGTATAGCAAAGAGGATAGGAGCGATCACTACTAATACTGCCCTGGGTTTTAGACCCTGGTACTCTATCTTTGTTACACTCTCTGAACTTAGGAACTGGAGAACTAAGAACGGTTTCCTCTTTTTGATTTATGCTGACTAAAATTTAAGCTACTTATCCTAGCTTTCTTATTCTATTTCTCCGTCTTCTTAATCTTCTACTCTTTAATCTACTGAGCATGGTTCATAAGTCTAGATAAGGTCATGTTACTATTTAGCATGGTGAATTTGCACTCATTAACAACGCTGTCGTTCACCCCTGAAGAGAACTTACTCATATTAGATCTTCTGTCTGCAACTACATGAAGGGCATACCTGGCTAATTGAGTAGACTTAAAAGAATACTCTTTCACTGTCATATTACCCTGCCTGAGGTTGATGAACTCTAGCACCATAGATTTTCTAAGATCTTGGGTAAAGAATCTGTCTAAGAAAGAAGTGATAAACTCATCCCATTCTATAGGACTTGCATCATCTGATCTTTTGAACTTCCACTATTTGAACCAAGCATGATCCACATCTTACAACTAGTATGTAGCTAGCTCAGTACTCTCAATAGTAGTCACTTCCATGGCATCTGTCACTTTCTGAACTTGATGTAAGAATTCCTGAGGGTCTTCATCTACCTTAGACTCGACGAAGGTTGGAGGATTCATTCGAGTGAAGTCCCAAATCCTTGCTGTAGCTGAGTTGCCCACTGGGTTGGCCGAAATAACTGTTGGCCATTTATTATGAGCAGCGACTGATTGAGAAAGAGTTGTAAATGTGGTCTTGAACTCCGTATGAGAAACATGATCGCCCAAAGGTTCTTTGAGCTAAGGGGATGACTGATTTCTTCTCTTAGAAGGCATATTCTGAAATAAAGAGAAGAAGTTAATTAGACTAAGAGAATAACTTGTGATTATGCTCATAGGCACAAAATGAATACTGAAAGAAGGGAAACTGTTCTTAAACATCGCATAGACTCTTGCACATAAATATGGTACCCAAAACACCAATGTACAAGACTCTACTAGATGCGTCTTTCAGACTTCCTAGGACTCTATTAAACCTGGCTTTGATACAAAGTTTTTGATGAACCAATTTTCTGAACTGGAATGCTACAGGCTGCTCATGACCCTGAAAGACCACAAGCTAACCCATGACTGATATTTGTACCTGTATAATTCATAAGATAACATAATAAAGTATAAGCATGCACTGAAAGGCCATACGGTTCAATCATGAACATAATGGAATAATGTAACATTTGTGTTGGGTAATAGAATTCCCAAAACAAAACTAAAAATACTGAAGTGTGAACATGATAGTCTTTATCTAGTCTTCATCTAGTCTGCATCTAGTATGAAAGCCTCTACTATCTGAAGAATTTGAATAAGGAGTTAATGGGACATATACCCAACTAACTCCAACTAATAAGCTAATCAATGAGATACTAAAAATTATTATGTCCTCGAAGGATGAAGACTCACTTCTACTCTGACTGTAGAATCTGGAATCAACTGCTGATCTGGAACTCGTGTCTCTAAACCTATGGTGTAACATAAAAAGAAAGTACCATAGCGCAAATGCGTCAGTACATATGTACCAAGTATATATGTGATGTAGGCTATATGCAATGGTTCACATGCATGAATAATTCTAACTTTCTATCTAATATGAACGTGAGAATATATGCATAAATACGTAACTATAACTGAAAATGTGATTTTATGATTTCTGAGTCTCTATATTGATAACGCGACATGCTAGTAACTTATATGACAGATAACATAAAGGACTATATCTAGATAATACTAATAACATAGGTGATTGTATATGAGTATAATTGATAATGTGGTTGACTATATAGCTGATAGTCCTGAATCTGATGGAACTATCTGAGTTCTATACGGTGTCTGAGTTGACTGTATCTAGCAGTCCTAAAATCTAAAGAACTATCTGAGTTCTATTACTAAGACTAATTGATTATATCTAATAGTCCTGAGATATATAATTGAGCGGGGGTCCAATTTATTCCCAGATAGGAAGGGTTTCAATACCACACCACTGGTAAGGATAACATGTGAGTAACCCTCATATAACAGGTAACTCTTGCGAGAATGGTGGGAACCCTCACATAACATGTTAAGCGACCTTATATACCCTCATATAACAAGCTACGATATGTCAACCAATACTGGCTACATAGTTCTGGTATGTAAGGATTGTTTCTAGGAATCACACCCTCATATAACAGGTGAGTCCCCATCCTTGGATTCACTCGGTGCTAATTCCTACTCCCATCTGAATAGACACTGAACATGATTACTGAACTAAACAGAGCATGGAATTAGTTACTAAATCTCCATGTCTAATGAAATACTACTGATATCTAACAACTAATTGAGTCATGAGATCATGGAGATTTTTCCTGTGTCATAAGACTATCTGAATTCTAAGATTTCATAGCTTAACTGAGAGTATCCTGAAAAATAGGACATGGCTCTAGGCACACAGCTAATATTTTAGGCATAAGTAACCCCAGGATTTGATAGAAGGAAACTTACATAGCATGATTTATTTGAAGACTTGACTAACATCATATTCCATACTACATTCATTGGATCCTTTCATCAAACATGTAATAGGCATAAACTTGTACATGCATAAGGATTTCGTGATATCATGCTAGTTAGATAATTTTCCTTCATTTAGGCTTTTAATCAAACATATTTTAGGCATAGAACATGTAAAGCACATTATACAAAAATTAAACATCATGCTTCAATTCCAATTCCATCATACAAGGTTTTATTCATGAGATTTCGTAAATCTTTGCCTACACTAATCAACCCACATGGAATTTATCATCAATTCATGGAATAGAAATCAATTCCTCATTTATCAATATGAAAGAGAACATACAAAGTATGAAAACATGAAGAAATTCCATAACTTGTAGTTACAAAGGGTTCTTGGACTTCATGGACGAAAGAAGTCCTTGAATAAACACTATGCATACCTTAGTTCATAATTTTGTGAAGATTGATGGTAAAATTTTTTGAAATTGGACCTTCTATGAAAACCCTAGCTTGAGTTCTTGAGGGTATTTGAGGAATAACATCAATATTTTTTATGAATAAGGGATAAATCACGTGTTTGGAAGCTTATTTAGGGGGAATTTACCCTTTTAACCCTAGACACATAATTTATTTTTCAATAAAACTTCCCAAATTGGGCCCTTGGCGTGACGCGGCATTATCACGCCGTGTTACAGGAAATTGACAAATTAGAAACTGCACAGTGGCGCGACACGAAGATATCATGTTTCCACCTTGTCTACGCCCTGAAAGTTTGGTCCGATGCGCCAGTATTGTAGAGCAACACTGGAATTTGTCAATTACCATTAGAGCTATCTCTGCGATGTGCTAAAGGCTCAAGTCAAATACTGTCTCACTAAAAAGGCTCTAACTCTTTGCCCGGGCAACAGATTTGGGCGAATTATATATCGATGAAAAACTTATTCAATTTCCCACATGATAAGAAGTGAAAATTATGGAAATACCATATGTATAAGAATAAATTCTTATTTAAAAGTATTTTCTAATATCCTTGAGATAATTTTCAAGCTAAGAAAAAGCACGGATATTACACCTATAAGGATTTAAGAAAATAAAGAAGGATGAAAATTTAAGAAGTTCCAAGATAGTTTCTAGCAACTTGATATTAATATACACTTAGTTGATGTTTTGAGGCACATTCCCAAATATGCTAAATACTTGAGAGAGGTGGTGGTTTGAAAAATAAGACATACAGAGTTTAAGACAGTTGCACTCACTAAAAAGTTTAGTTTGAGAGTAATGAATAAGTTTCCCCAAAATCTGAAGGATCCTAGGAGTTTCACCCTCCCCATATAAATTGGTAATGATGGGGCTGGAGATGTATTATGTGATCCTAGGGAAAATATAAACTTAATGCCATTATCTATTTTTGGGATACTAGGTTTGGGAGAGCCAACCAAATACTATAATGCAATAATTGGCAGATCGCTCTCGTATGCAGTAGGAAGGAGTAATTGATGATTTCAACATCAAGTTTGGTAAGTTGGTGATTCCTATAGATTTTATTATTTTAGATTTTAAAGTTGATAAGTAAGTACCATTTGTTTTAGACTCTAATTATTAGGCCCTGGTAGGGCCTTGATTATAGTGCAAAAATGGGAGCTTAAGATGAGGATCCATGATGAGGTGTTTATATTTAAACTATATGTCACTCTTTACTCCTTACCACTATAATGACTCATGTATGTTCACAGAGATGATTAATGATAAATGTGGGATAGAAAAGTATAGGTCTAAAATATGAAAGATTTTAAGGAAAAGAATTTGAATGATAACTGTGATCATCCAAGAGTGAAGAAGAGGCCAAAGTTGCATCATAAATGGTGGAAAAGATTGAGAAAATTTTGTTGATCGATGACTAGTGTCGTGCTGTGAAATTAAATCTGGTGCTGCTTAGGAGGTAACCCAAATTGTAATAGTGTAGATTTATATTTATAGTTCCACATTTGATTTTTGTTGTTCTTTTTGGTTTGTGTAGATTTGGGAAAGTCTTAGTACACAAATTTGGAATCTAAGAGGTATGGATGAATCATATGTGTGGGGTCATTCACCCCTTTGATGCAAAGGTTAAGGAAAGATGTTTCCAGTTAGGCAATAGAGGGTTTCATGAAATATTACTAACAAGTATTTTATTTTTAATAATGCTTTTCTTATTACTTTTAAAGTGGTTTTTCCTTAGTAAGTATAATGACTTTTTCTAATAATGAATGGTTGACGACTATATTGATGGAAAACCTATTCCTTAGGAGTTAGATAGTCTTTATGACCAATTAAATATGAGGTATTGCACATGACTAAATGATGCAAATTGGTTTTGAACTTCAAATAATGTTTTAAAAATGAATATTTGAATGACTTATCTTGAGGCACCTAGTCTCTTTTACTTGACTTGTACCTGATTTTTATCTTAAATATGAACTCTTATTATTTTTATAATTTAGATTCTATAGGAATCCTTCTTTAGTTTAACATGTGTCATGTGTGTGAGGTGTTAGTTTATATTTCATGCATTTATATTGATGCCTATAACTTGACTTATGTGTTTGTAGAGTAAAATTAGGAGTGTTTAGTCTTGGAGATAATCTAAGGGTCTCTTTGATTAACCTATTTTTATCCTTTTCTTTATCGACCAATAATGTATGAATCCAGTTATCCCTTTGAGCCTTTAGCCTATTCTTTGGTAATCACATATGAAGATTAATCCTTTTTTTAATAAACATATATTTGATCCAAAACTCCTAAGCACTCTAATTAAACAAATGATATTTAGGAGTGTGTATTGAGAAAAGAGAGAAAGCTGAGGTTGGAAGCCTATAGAAAATTTTAATGGCGCAAGTCAAAAAAAATTCATATGCTCTTTATAGAGAGTATAAAAAGAACAAAAGATTGACAAAAGTGGTTTCATAATTGTTTACTCCTTACTAGTGGTATGTGTATTTGCTTAAAGAGATGGAAGAAAACCAAACTATGGATTAAAAGAGTACAATAAAGTGTTGGTTGATTGAAGAGTGAGCAAACGATAAAACATTTGTGATGTATTAAATTTCTTGGGGAAAATAGTAACTATTTTACAAAAAATAATTCCTACCCGTCCATTAGCCCACACTACAACGAAAAAAGTCCTACATAATCTTAGATTTGGCATTTCTATATTACCAGAGTAGTACACTATGGGAAAGCTTATGGTTCATCATATATTGTATGTGAAATTTCTTTCGAGAGTGAGTGAAAACTTATTTCAACACCCACTCAATCTTTAATTTGTATACTTGTAAGTGAATATAGGTAACTCTTTTGGTTTAAGGGAACATTGTTGATATAAGATTGGTGAAGTATTTGATCTCTTGATTGGCTGGATTGTATGAGTTTGTTAATATCATAGACTTGGTTGTTAAGGTTAAGAGTTCTTGGAATAGTTGTTTAAATATATGGTGTGAATGAAATATGTTAAATAAGATCTTTTCATCTAATGTAGTTGTTCTAGTCTTAGCTTGAGTATTCTTGATTCAATGGGTGTTGTTGTAGTAGTGTTTATTTCACTAGTGCATAGCTTACTTGAGGAAGGGCAAGTGTTTAAGTGTGGGATATTGATGCGAATCTAAAGACCACATTATTTTAAGTGTGGGATGTTGATGTTTATTCTATTTTTTGTGTTGTCTTCTGATTAAATGATGTGATTTATGCTTGTGTTTCATGATTCTCTTAAATAGGAGTGTATCAAAGTATTTGGTGCTTAAATAACAAGAAAAAGAGCATCCAAGGAAAAACTCTAAGGGAGAATCTATGCCATAATGCATGGCAAAACAAGTGAAAAGGGGAATAAATTATTGTCCATTGTGCCATTGCTACAAAGAAAGTAGTGGCATGGATTTATGCTATTTTCAGGAAAGACATGAGCCTGTAATGACTTATTTGTTATGAATTGTGCATTTTTATAAGGTTAGACCATTTCCCTCCTCTCATGATTGATATTTGATATTTTTGTGGTGTGGGGATGATTAACACAATTTCCAATGTATTTTAGTGTGATTAATGTGAGATTGTAGTTTTGAAGTTACAGAGGATTTATAGTTGACTTTGATCAACATCTTTTGTTTTGTGCAACAAATGGAAAAATAGAATACGCCAGCAGATATGAAACATTGATTTCTGATTGGTACCATGGTTAGTGTGATATTATGACCTTTATATCTCATTTTCACCATTGGTTTGGAAAAATTGTAAAATTGCGTCTTGAGGTAAATTTTGTGAAAAAACCTCTTTTTGAAAATCTGATGTCATTATCAAGTCTAGAGCATCAAAATTGATAGGGTAGCAGAGTTTGTTTTCATTCATGGGACTAGGAATAAATACCGAAGGATAGATGTTGGCTTTGAATTTTCTAAGTCTTCAGCTGGTGCACTAGCTTAAGCGCCCCTTTAGCGAAAGGCATCTTAAGCGAGGAACTTCTACTTAAGTGAAGACCTCTTAGGAAATTATGTGTATGCTTAAGCAGAGTGCTCGAACTTAGGGATTAGCACAAAACCAAAACTTGGATGTGAAAGCGTAACCTGTATAAGTGGCCTAGTATCTGCTAAAACAACACATGGGTAGCCATAAATACTTCCTTTCTCGATCCTTTACCATTTTTGAGACTTCAAGCTTTGGGTTTTTGAGTTTTTAAGTTTTTAGGTTGTTTAGTTCAATTTAAAATTTGGGTAAGCTCCTAATATCTATTTCATTACTTCAATTCTTTCCATATAAAGCTCGTTAAAACATAATTTTAAAAGTGAAATTTGGAGATTTTGGCCTAAAAGGCCTAAAAATGGGTTTCTTCAAATTTAAACCCCATTTTAACCCTTTTTACTTGGTTTTTACTCTATCTTACTTCAATTATGTGTAATGTAATTATGAACTAAAGTTTTGGTTATACTAAATGTAATTATGAACTAAAATTTTGATTTTACTCTATCTTTTCAAAAACTCATTTTTGGGGTCTGTTTTGGCCCCTACAAAAAAATAGGAAACGTGGGTATATTTATATGTTTTAGTTAGTTTTGAGGCTATTTTGCAAGGAAAGGTTTGATATTGAGGATTGTTTGGATCAAGTTTTCTGTATTCAAAATAGATTATGGCTTAATTTTTTTCATACTAGGCTGGGTAGTTAATTCTGATATAAAATCATGAGAAGGATATGGGTATTTATAATAAAAATGGCTTTATTACAATTTTAAACTGTATGGTGGCCTATGTTGTTATTATTGGTGTTTTGAGACATTAATTGATATGTGACCCAGTGGATGTCTTGTACGAGGTAGTTGGCCTTATGTATCTATGTGGTTGTATTTTTCTTGGCAGAAATGCCTATTGGGTTTACATGGTATCACAAACATATAACTTGTACATCTCATTCAATGGTACATGGATTATAATGGATCCTGGATGGCTAACTTATGAGTGTATTCTATCTCATGTTCTTACATAATAGGTTTGATTTGAAGTTCACATTCAGGTTTGGTTGTGATCATCATATCTTGTATAATATATGTATTCACGAGGCATTGGTACCAATATGTAAATAGTGGGTTTCTAATGGAAATGTGACACTTTTAGAAACCCACTACTAAAGATTATGTGTTAGAGAGAATTTATGATTGTTGGATTGGTATTGGTATTTGTTATTTGATTGTGCATGGGTTGTGTCTCCCTCATTGGTCCTACCTCGGGAGCATTGCTGGATAGGTGTATACAAAGGTTGAACAACAACCTTAGGCTTATCACATCATCATCATCATTATTATACCCATTGAATTTCTTGAGCAATGCACCTTCTATATTGTATTTTCATCTTTGATTGATGTCTATCTATTTTTTCCTTCCTTTTTGTACTTGTACTTGGTATACGTACTTATATGTGGAACTATTAGTGGAGACGGTGGATACTAGTATTTGGGATATTTTCTGATTGCAGGTGCTGTACCCATAGTGTGTATTTTATATACCTTATTTTCTACTTTTATCAGTTGACATATCATACCTACTAAGTACAAATGGACTGTATCATACCTATTGCGCCCTTAGATATCGATCCAGTTATAAGTGTGCCTCACGATAACTAATTTCTTGGCGGTGATTGAGTATTTTGATATAGTGGCCGCTCTTTGCATATAGATTTAACCTTCTACCCTATCCTATCTTGTTTTGTATTTAGAGATAAACTTGTATGTCTTTTGGAGTATCAATTGTATTTTCAAACTTTGAGTTGTTAGTAGATTATTTTTACGCTATAAAACTAGGTTTTGGAAAATGTATTGTTTTGATATATTGATTTCTACTATCCTAATGTATGTATGGTTCAACTTTTCTTTAAAAGTCTTGCCTTGGGATTTGATAACATTTTTCTCTTTTTATATCAGTTTGGGTATTGCTTTGCTGTCAAGGGTTAGTTCTGATAAGTGCCATTATGATCCATGTTTTTGAGTCATGACTTATTGGTATCAGAGCAGCCAGGTTCATTGGTCTTATCATTATAAGAATACAGTTTCTATTAGAGTCTTGAGGATCAATAATTAAATGGTTGTATCTATCTTCAAGCGGCTATAAGATATCTTTAGAAAACATCCTAGTTTTGTTCACTATCATATGGATATTTCAAACCTTGTGTTCTAAATTGTATTTCACTCTTTTCTATGTAGATGGTACATACTAGGTCCCATGAGGTTAGACATACTAACCCATTATTCAAAGAGAGAGCCTAGTCTAAGGGGCAAGTTAATGGCCGTGGATGAGCCTAAAGATAAGGACATACCCAAGGATCTGACCCTTCAAGAAGTAGTACTAGGAGGATCTCCTGTGAGCCATGGGTTGAACATTCTAGAGATATGAGATCTTTTTAGGTTTCAAAATTTTTTCCTTCCTCGATATTGTAGTGGTTGTTGATTAGTTTGATGACATATTTGGAGGGTGTTCCTTTAACTACATAGGGTGTTCCTCTAGCTACCAATATAGTACCTCCATCTATTTTAGAGTCTACCAATGGTGTTCCTCTAACACTGAGAGTGGATCCTACAGTGGTAACACCATCAATTTATGGTACTCCATTGACTTCGAGTATTATTCCCCTTTTTTTCACTGTATCTGAGAATGATATTCTGAGATTTGGGGTTGGACCTTTATCTTTGTTACTTCTCAGATAGTTTCTTAGCCCACTAGATTTATTGTACCTTCTATCATTATAGGTACAGGCATGTCTTTGAAGGATAAAAAGAGGTTTGAGAGATACACTTATTTTGGTCCACCTAGGTTCAGTGGTGTTGTAGGTGAGGATGCCTATTAATGCTTGATTTACTATTATGTGAAGTTACATAATCTTTATAGGTTTGAATTACATGGGGTTACATAAACTACCTACTAGCTGAGATATGTAGCTAGAGATTAGTAGAGGTCACTTGTTAGTTGCAGACCTCTAGGTTCTCCAGATATTTACTTGAAATTAGTATGCTGAGGCCTTTTTAGATAGGTTTTTACCATTCAAATAAGAGATAAGTTTCATCATTTGGAGTAGGGCATCATGAAAGTTGTGGAGTTTGAGGTATATTTGTATGCCTATCTAGATATTCTTTTGCCAGTATGGCCATCGAGTTTGAGATGATTTAAAAGATTGTGAAGGGATTAGATATTTCACTTCAGCTAGCTACTGCCCAGATGTAGTGTTAGGGATTAGATATTTCACTTCAGCTAGCTACTACCCAGATGTAGTGTCAGGGAATCATTTCAGAGTATAGTGGATCATGCAAAGATGACTGAGTCTATTTTTCGAGCATTTTAGAGAGGTGCCAAGCAGGTGCATCGCCAGGTAGATTTTAGTTCTTGTACTCCTTTATGGATAGATTTTAGATATTCCCATAGTTATCATAGTTGACCAGTGCAGGAATCCATGCAAGGTTCAAATAGTAGGTCTTGTAGTTAACTACTTCAGGGTGGTAATTCTAGCTTAGCCTTACCTTTTTCTATTGAGTCAAGCCATATAATTTGATATGTATATGACGAGTTTGGCGATTTAGTCAAGAACTATCCTAGTAATGTTTTCAGAACTACTCCCTTATCTATAGTGAGAGGTGATCCTCAAAGAGGTAGAGGTACTATTAGACGTATGTGTGGCAGAGGTAGAGATACATGTAAGGGTGGGCATGTATCTATTTAGTCAGGTAGGGGACTTGGACGTAGATATGCTATACTAGAAAGACTAGAGGCAAAGGTTTTTGATGTTGTTATCATAAATATCATCCCTATTTTCTTTAGATCTATATCTTTATTATTTTATCCTCGACTTTTTCCTAAGTGTCAATGCATTTTACTTCATGTTTTGATTCTACTAGTCAGAATCTTGATGTTCCTATCTATGTATCTACTCCTATAGGAGACTTTTTAACGGTAAATCGAGTGTACCTATACTATGTAATGACCTTCACTGGGCGTGAGACTTGGGTAGATCTAATCATTCTAGATATGGTTGGTTTTCATGTTATCTTGGGTCTTGATTGATTAACTCCTTATCATGCTATTCTAGACTATTATCCTAAGACCATTACTTTATCTTAATCGGTTGTGCCAAGGATAGCTTAGAAGGGTGTGCTTTATTTGGGTCCCAAGAGAATTATATCTTTTCTTTATGCTCATCACTTCGTTGAGAGGGGATGTTTGTTGTATTTGTCCCATATTAATGATATTAGGTTTGCTTTACCTCCTTATTTGGACTCTGTCTATACTGTTTGAGTTCATGGATGTTCTTCTCCCAAATCTTCCTTGTATGCCTTTGGATTATGATATAAAAATTTCTATTGATGTTGAGCCATGAATAAGCCCATCTCTACTCCTTCTTATTGGATGGCCCTAGCAGAAATGAAGGAATTAAAGGATCAGTTATTGGAGTTATTGGATAAGGTATTTATTCATCCTAGTGTATCTCATTAGGATGCGAGTATCTTATTTATAAAGAACAAGGATAGGTCTATGTCTATGTGTATTAATTATCGATAGTTAAACAAGGTTATGGTTAAGAATAAGTATTTTCTTTCTTATATTGGTAATTTGTTCGATCAACTTCTGGGAGTTTGGCTTTTTCAAAATATTGATTTGAGGTATAGGTTTCACCGATTAAGGATTAGATCTTTGGATGTTCTAAAGATTGCTTTTTGAAATGAATAATATCATTATGAGTTCTTTGTTGTGTCGTTTGAGTAGACGACTACCCTAGCAGTGTTTATAGAGTTGATGAACGTGGTGTTTTGAAAATATCTCAACCATTTTGTCATTGTATTTGTTGATGATATCTTTGTTTACTCCAAGTATAGGGCTAACCATATGGAGTATTTGTAGATAGTGCATCATATATTGAGTAGTGAGAATTCCTTGATCATGTAGTGACCATGCAAGGTATCATGGTTAATACGACCAAGATTGCAACAATTTTTGATTGAGCTAGGACTAATTCTCCAACCGAGATTAGGAATTTTGCTAGTTAAGCAAGCTAATATATAGGCTTTGTTTAGGGTTATTCATCTATTGTGGCTCCTTTTATTAAGTTGACTGGGAAAAAGATTTCTTTTGAGTAGTCTGATGATTGTGAGGTGAGCTTTTAAGAGCTTAAGGATTTGGTTACCCAACTTCTATCTTAACCTTGTCAAAGAAAGGCATTGGTTTAACCATCTTCTGTGATACCTCTAGAATTGAGAGGTGTTGTATGGATGTAGAAGGGTAAGGTAATTGTGTATGTTTCTCATCAATTGAAACCCCATGAGAAGAATTATCCTACCTATAATTTGGAGTCACTTGTAGTTGTATTTTATTTGAATTTATGAAGTCACTATTTGTACGGAGACCATTGTGAGATCTTCTCGAATCATCATGGCCTTCAGTATTTCTTCACCCAATGAGATCTTAATATAACACTACATCATGTGCTTGAGTTGCTTAGGGAATATGACCTTACTATTATCTTACTTTTCTCTATCATCCAGGCAAGACTAATGTGGTTGCAGATGCCTTGAGTCATAAGTCGACTAATATGGGTAGCTTGATGCATCTATTGAACCTAGAGAGGCCTTTGTCCTTGGTGTTTTAGTATTTAGCTTACCAGATGGTTATTGTTAATATTTTGACAATAGTGTGTATTTTGGCATTTGTAGAGGCTAGATCTCCTTTGATGGAGCAGATTTGGGCGTATTCGTTTGATGATGCTAGATTGAGATTCATTAATAATAAGGTATTGTGTGGAGAGGCTAAGGAGTCCTCACTTGATTATGATGGTATTTTAAGGATTGGAGGACGAGTGTGTTTGACGAGCATAGGTGATTGGGTGAGATTTATATTAGAGAAGACTCATTGTTCTAGGTATTACATTCATCTAGGAGTGACTAAGAAGTTTCCTGATTTGAGAAAACACTATTGACAAAGTGGTATGAGGAAAGTTATAGCATATTTTGTATCTCGTTGTCTATGTTGCCAATATGTGAAGGCCGAGCATTTGCAACCTCGTGGTTTATAGGTTACCCATTCCAAAGTGGAAATAGGAATGGATCACTTCGGACTTTGTGACTAGGTTGCCTCATACTTCGCATGGTTTTGATAGTGTTTGGGTCATCATGGATCGATTGCTTAAATTTACTCATTTTATTCTTATTTAGGTTTAATTAAGTATTGAGAGGTCAGCCCGTACCTATTTTTGTGAGATAGTCCTCCATGGTGTACCAATGTCTATCATCTCAGATAGAGGTTCACTGTTCACTTATCACTTTATAATACATGTCTGGAGGAGTTAGGTGCCCAAGTTGATCTTAGCATAACTTTTTACCACCAAACCGATGATTAGTTGAAGCAGACTATTCAAGTTTTCAATGATATGCTTTGTATGTTATGGATTTTGGAGGTCAATGGGAGCAACATCTAGCTATGGTGGAGTTTCTATATAATAATAGTTATTATTCTAGTATTGAGATTGCTCACTTTGAGAGATTGTATGGTAGGCGTTGTCTCTTTCTGATATGTTGGTTTGAGGTTTTTGTGGTAAGACCTCGAGGTATTAACTTGCACCATGAGTCGTTGGATAGAGTTTGGGTCATTTAGGATAGACTTCGAGCGGCTTAGAGTAGGATGAAATGCTATGTGGATTGTAGACATCGTGCTTTGAGATTTAGTGTTAGAGATCGAGTCTTTCTCTATATTTTACCTATAAAAGGTGTGATGAGGTTTGGGAAGAGGGGCAAGCTAAGACGCAGGCATATTGGCCCATTTCAGACTCTTTAGATTATTAGGGATGCAGCTTATGAGCTAGCGTTGTCCCAAAATTTATTAGTTGTTCATCCAATTTTTTATGTTTCCATGCTTTCGTTTTTATTCTGGATGAATCTCATGTCATTCGTTTGGATTTAGTGCATTTAGATGAGAGTTTGTCTTTTGTTGGGGAGCTTTTCTTCATTCTAGCAAGGGATGTTAGGCAATTGTATTCTAGAGATATTCCAGTGGTTAAGGTCCAGTGAAGATATTAACCTAGAGACAAGGGTACTATGGAGGGCGAGTCCAATATGCAAGGTAGTTATCCCCAACTTTTGGTTGATTTGGGTATTTCTTTGCCCTTAGTTTGATGACGGACTATATTCTTAGTAGTAGATGATGTAATGATAAGATTTCTATGAATTATGCATTTTATTTGATTTAACAAATTTAGCTTTCTTTGTGGTCTCTATTTGATATTTCTAGGGTTTGGGGATGACCGACATGACTTCTAATTCATTTTTCTGCAATTAGTGAAAGTTTATGGTATTTGGCGTTCCAAAAGGCTTTATATTTGACTTTCTGATCAACATCTTTTATTTTGTTCATCAGATGGCAAAATGGACTATGCCAGCAAATCCCAAATATTGATTTTAGTTGGTACCGTAGTTGGTGTGATTTTATGGCTTTTATATCTCCTTTTCACCCTCGATTTGGAAAATTGTGAAATTATTTGAAAACAACAGTATTTCAAAAATCTAACATCTCCATTGAGTTTAGGCATCAAATTTTATAGGATCGCATATTTAGTTTTCATTCTCAAGATTTTGGATAAATCTTGAGGGGTCGATGGATACTTTGAATTTTCATTATTTAGCTGTTGCACCAAGCTATTGCACTCGCTTAAGCTCTCCTTGGGTCGCTTAAGCGAAGGGTCACTTAAGTAAAAGGTCGTTTAAGCAAAGAGCTGCTTATCCAGCTTATCGGTCATCAAGTGGCTAGGCTACCAGCTAGTATACCGCTTAAGTGAGGCCCTTCCGCCTAAGAAATGGCTGCTTAAGAGGTAGTTGTTCAACTTAAGTGTCAAGCTCAAACATAGATGATACCGAAAAACGACACTTGGCCGCGAAAGCGATAGCCCCTTAAGCAGCCTAATGTTCTCTTACGTGGCAGTTGGATAGCTTTAAATGCCCCCTTTCGTGATTTTTCACCATTTTTTATACGAGCTTCCGATTTATTAGTTTTTGGGTGATTTCTTCAAATTTCTTTCTTGGGTAAGCTTCTTATCCCTATTCCAATTGTCTTACTTTTATTATTGTTAGCTAAAGCTGGTTAAAACATGACTTAACAAGTAAAATTTGGGGATTTTGGCCCAAAAGGCCTAAAAATGGTTTTCTTCATATTTAAACATTGTTTAAAACTATTTTTACTTAGGCTCTCTTCTATGATATAAGGGGATTATCAGTCTTTAAGGAGTTCCCATTTGTAATTATTTTTCATAGGGGTAGATAGTTTACCTTTAATATTTGGGAGAAGCTACATAGAGATTTGGGTACTAGATTGGATCTGAGTTCAGTTATCCATCCTCAGACGAATAGTTAATCTCAGAGGATGATCTGGGTATTGAAGGACATACTCAGAGCATATGTGATATATTTTAGAGGTTATTCGGAGCAGTTCCTACCTTTGTTTGAGTTTGCATTGAACAAATGTTATTGTTTGAGCATTTATATCCTACTTTCAAGGCTTTGATGAGAAAATATGTAGATATTGTTGAACCCTTGGGGGTTGCACCATACAGAGAGGGACCAGAATCCTCAAAGTAAAACATAAGCTGTAAAATATTAAAGCAACTATGAGATGCTAGAAAAAGGAACTGCAAGAAAGTAAGAACACGAGATTTTTATTTGGAAACCCAAAAAGGAAAAGCAACTGCTTACCATCACAATCACCCAAGAAATCCACTATAATCAACCTCCTAATTATAGTCAAGATTTTATCCTACCTCTAGGATCCTTTTGTTTGTAGAAACTCCACCACAAGCTTATCTTGGGAACTAAACCAAGGACTCTTAACTAATTACCTCTAATCAGAAACTTAGGAAACACCGCCTGATCACTAACTAAAGAAAAACTACTCTTATAGCATGAGTAGTTTAATTACAAATCAGTATTCACTCAAGAACAATTTCAATTTAAGCTTACATAGGTAACTAAGAACTTGACCGGTGATGAAATGGGGTTTTGCTGCCTCTTTTCTCACTCTTTAGAATTTGGAAAAACCATTTTATTAGGAGGCTTATCTTTTCTATTATAGCTAAGTTAAGATTAGAGCTAAAATATCTTTGGACCAGGTGTCCAAGTTAGTACAAAATAGCACAAGCAAGTTTGTTACATAAGAGGACAAAACTGTGCAGATACCATTTACCAGCTATATTGTATGTTGGACATCTAAGGACCTGGCCCCATGCAGTTTAGCTACTCATCATCAAAACTATAACAACAACAATAAACCCAGTGTATTCCCATATAGTGAGGTCTTGGGAGGTTAAGATGTACGCAGTCCATACCTCTACCTCTAAAGAAATAGAAAGGCTGTTTTCGATAGACCCCCGGCTCGAGACACGGAATGCTATACAAATACATAGTACTCATCATCAACACTACATATAGAAATTTTCCCCCCTTTTTATGATGACAAACCATACCATACAATTCGAGCATCAATGCACATTCATCACATTTAATTAGAGTGATTACGATCTGAATATCAATTTTATCCGCTATCATCATATTTCTTTCATTACCATCATGCAACACAGGTACCTGGTCCCTTGTTGTTATTTGTAGAAAAAAACTTTTAATTTCTTTCCCTTGTCATTATGCACCTTAAATTAGTGTATTTGCACACTACACACCACTTACTTTCCCTATCACTATGCTACCATACTTCTGTACTATGTGAGCTCACATACGTACCAGCACCCCATATATGAATTCAGTATTCCCCCTTTTGGCATCATTAAAAGGAGAGCTAGTAAACCTTAAGTAAAAATAAGTACAGACTAATTAGCTCATGGCCACTAGGTAATACTAACAAGAATAACATGTTAAAATAAAGATAACAATTGAAGCATACAAGAAGAAAATCATTCATTATCCAACATGACCAGTCCTAATACAATGTACCAAAAATTTAGAAAACAACTATTTGCAAAGGCCCCTATAGGAGTAAGAACACGAGACTGACACAACAGGATTTAGATAGAATGGGGATTAGAGGAGAATGATTGTAGCAACATAACCATTCTATCAGTTGCAACTGCATGAGCATCCAGTAATTATTTGGTGATGGATTTTACTTCAGCATTCATTCTTTGGACTTCAATAATTAACTCTAAAATTTTTTTTAGATTTTCATTCTCTGTTGCTAGTTCTTTAGTGGAACAAGGTCCTTATAAGGATATTTTCTTATTTTGCCATTTTAGATGAACTATCTTAGCATCCTTTGTAGCTAGTTGAATCATCAACTCTACTTATTCTTTGTTCAAATTTTCTTTAGTAGCAAAGAGTTTTGGTACTTAGGACACAGTTCCAGCCTTCCCTTCAATGCATTCATTCTCCACCAAGGTTTTCAGACTAAACTTTTATTTAACTATTCCACGGGTCCCCTTTGTCCCAATTATTCCATAATGATCAAACATTTTGTATAGGAAGTTCCCATAAGCATTCCACGCTTTCCTTCTTTATCATAGATTACTTTTCTCATATCTTTTATCATAAGATTCGGTAAGCTTATAACATTCTATTAGGAATAGCTCAGCACTAGGCACAGTGGTCATTTTTGCTGGTATTGGTAACAAAATCTTGTTGATGAACTCATATACTAGCTGAAAATCATTGATTAAAAATATTTTTTCACCATAACTATTGAAGTCCCACCCACTTTTGATTCTTGAATCATATATTTAGTGGTAAGCTACTTCTTCACGACATATTTTACTCCCATAATAGGTACATCTAAGATCCTTCCCAGTGCTTCTTTAGCTATATATATAGAGTTTCTCGATCCTGGGCAGTTAGGCTTTGGCCATCTTCTGAGAAGTCCATGTTATAGTAAAACTCTCGAACTTTATACTCAAATACCATGGGTCTAATTCTTTAAGTAGGTGAAGCCAACATTGATGCTTCACATACACAACCAGTTCTACCATCCCTATTTTATCATAGATTTTTGGATTAAACACTCTCCTAGTCAACGTTTTCTGAGTTTCCAAGAAAACATTTCTTACTTCGCTTGGAAGTACTTTTTTTTCTTCCTCTTTTATTCATTTGTTTGATTCACTACTTAGCCTTTTCTCTTCATTAGCTTTTCTTTTCGTGGGACCAGGTCCCTTAGACACTTTCTTCTTTTTCAAAGTTATGTTTTTCTCTTCTTATTCCATGACTCTTATACTTTCAACTGCAGGACCTGATCCTCTTATCACCATAAATTTTGAGTATTTTTAATTTAGATGTAATGATAATATCTTTGTCAATATCCTCATCTTCTCCAACCTCCACAACTTCAACACATGGTTCCTCGGCTGTGATAACTTAATTGAGTCTTCTTTTATTGGTAGTAGAAGACTTACTATCCTTCATGTCATCTGCTAGTAATTTTTGTTTAGATTACCTAGTGGAATACGATCTAGTACCTTGTACACCAGTATCTATCACTTTTTTTTGTGCATCTAATGGCACAGTACGACTCTTCATATTTGAACCATATTAACAATTATTGTTCTTATGAGATAGGACATGTGGCCTTTTTAATTAGAAATTTTATAAAAGCAATTTAAGGCACATTATTTTGTTACTTACCTAGGAGATAAGATCAGGTTCTTCTCTTACTTGAGTGAATTTTTAACTTGTGGTTGCTTTAACCGCTTTCCTCCAAAGTTTTTGCCATGTGGGTATACTCACAAAGGTATGATACTGAGTTAGATTAGTATTCAGCCATACTATCATGGATATTTTTCACCTTGACAAAGCCAAATTTGAGGAGTGACATTGACCTAGATGTTAGGTCAAGGTGTTTTGATCAATCTTAGTCTCAATTTTCTCATTTAAAATAGGTCTAAGGAATAGTTCCTAAAATTTACTTCACTCATACAACATCAATTTTCTCCCTCTAGGATGAATTCATTTAGGACCAAGTCCTTTGAAATCATCTCTTTCACAAGAAGATACATTTACTTTGAAGTGTCTAGATGGAGAATCTAGTCAGGTCTTCCAATGTTGAGCTTACAGCACATATTATTAACTCACCATTCTTTACATCAATCCTCTTTCTCATGTATGGAATCATTATCACGAGTTAGGTTTGGGAACCCACTTGATTTAGAGTTCCCAGTATGAGGATAATGTCGTGAAAAAATCCCTTTCGGCCCATCTTGGAAATGATGAATTCCTTTTTACCCATTTTAGATACTTAAAGCCCTTGAATTATACATTCTCCTACTGAATGTATTCAATATTTTTTAATTTTGCCTTAATCCAGTACTGACATCATTCTTTCAAATGTCCATTTCTTCCACTTTGAGTGCACAAGAGTTTGCTTGCTACGCTTCTAGCATCATTGATTGTCTTTTTTCAAGACACATTAGGCTGGAATTCTTCTTGATACCCATAGCCTCTACCATAATTTATACCTTGACTAGTCAAATTAGAAAGAATCAGAGAGGAAGTAGTCTATTTAAGATAATTGGTCAATTCTTCTTTCAAGAAGACCAGCTCTGTTCCTAAATTTTCATTTCTTTGAAGTGTAGACATAAGGTGTATTTAAGAATCCCTCTGTTTTTCTTCAAGATTAGTTTAAATCCATAAAGCATCTTTCTTCCCTTTTATCTCTTTCATTTACTTTATTCAGATTACTCATTACACTCTAATTTTCAGATTTTATCTTTATGAACAACTCTTCAGTTTAAGAGATTTGGAGAGTGAAAGTAATCAATACATGTTCTTGATTCTCTACTTTCTCCTCTAGTACATTCTTCTTATAAATTAGTTTACATACGGAGTCTATCAATACACCAGAAAGTCTTTTTATCTTTTTATCAAAGTAGTTATCTAGGTCATCCTTTAAGTTTAGAAGGGTTACCTCCTTTTATTCTTCATCTTTCGAGTTTTCCATGAATGCACACAATGGATCATAGATACCTAGACTGTCTTCCACTTCTAATCTAGATACATTTGCAATCTTCCTATCTTTTCAACTTCACTGGTAGAATCTCCCTATGTTGTTAGGGCTTGCTTTACTGCATACTCCATTACAGTTTTCCTTTTGACCTTTTTGGAGACCTGAACATTCTTTTGTGTTTGGTAGTTTCTTTCAAATGCTTTAGATCTACCATTTTTGTGATAGTTTTCAATCTTACCATTTCCTTTGCTAAGCTAACCACCCTTTTTTAATAGCTCTAATAATTTTGTCGCTAAAAGTTAAACATCAAACACTTCTCTTGGGTCAAACTCTAAAGCCTTCAAGGTCAATAATCTCACCCTTCTTGCTTCTTTTGTATCTACCATTAGTTTTTTATAGCAGCCATAATGACTAGAGCACTATAGGTATAAACCTTATAGACTTACCCTAGCTCTGATACCAATTGTTGAACACTTGGTGGTTGCATCATATGAGGTGCTAAAAATAATAGCAGTGTAAGAAAGGGAAAAACCAAGGCTTGCCCTCAAAAGTACCAAGTAAATCCACTATAATCGACCTTCAAATTAAAGTGTAGATTTCAGCCTACCTCTAGCCTCTTTTCGCTTGTAGCAACTTTACTATAAACTTTTCTTGGTAAATCTACCAGGGACTCTCTATTGATTACCTATAATTAGAAAATAACTTAGGTAAATCTACCTAAGAAATCACAGACGAAAAACTAATCTTATAGTATTTGTAGTTCAATTACAAATTATCACTTACTGAAAAACAATTTGAATTTAAGCTTACATAGATATCTAAGAACTTGAATGGTGATGAAATGCAGTTTTGATGCCTCTCTTTTCACTCTTTAGAATTTACAAAAATAATTTAATGAAGAGGCTTCTCTTTCCTTTTATAATTGAGTGATGATTAGGGATGAAGTACCTTTGGACTAGTTGTCCAAGTCTATAACAAATAGCACATGCAAGTTTGTAACACAAGAGGACAAAACTATGCAGACACTATGTTCTAGCTGTACTCTAGGTTGCACAACTAGGGACCTGGTGCCTTGCAGTTTAGCTGCTCATAATTAAAACTACATATAGCAGATATCTTATTGGTTGGTTTGATTTATTTAACAAGATATCTTGGGGTATGGATATTTTGAAGGATTCAATACACAATGTGAGATTTATTTAAGAGAAGATTGTGGTAGCTCAAAGTAAAAAAAAAGAGTATGAAGATCAAGGTACGAGAAATATATTTTGTGAAAGGTGAGCAAGTGTTGCTCATGTTTTCTCCCATGAAGGGCTTAATGTCATATGGGATGAACGGTAAACTTAGTTTCAGATAAATTGGAAAATTTAAGAGTTTAAGAGGTATAAGACCAATATATTATAGGTTGGCTTTTACCTCCATGTTTGTTTGGAGTTCATTCTATTTTTTTATGTTTTGATGCTCAAAAAGTATCATGGGGATGGTGACTATATCAGTCACTATGATTCTATTTTACTAGATGAGAACGTACCTCATGAATTGAAACTAATTGCTATTTATGATACATATGTTTGAAAAATAAGGACTAAGGAGATTACATCTATTAAGGTCTAGTGAAAGAATTGCCCTATTAAGGAGGCCACCTATTAGATTGAAACTTACATGCATAGCCAATATCTGCAGTTGTTTACTAAATTATGTAAGTTCTTGCTTTTTTCCACTTTCTTCTAGTTGTCATTCGAGGAAGAATGATTAATTAATTTATTAATGAATTTTTATATGACTATCAGCTTTGAGCAATGGAAAATAGGTAGATAATGTAATGACCCATCCTATAGTTATTGTAGTGTTTAGGATATAAGTGCTTCGGTAAAGTTTTTCTGAGTATGAGAGTTGTTAAAATCTAAGGCGAGGATAGTTTCTAAAGAAATTGGTGTGTTATGTGGTGTAGAAATTTATTGTACCGTAGGGTGTAATTTTTTATCGTATTGTTGTTATGATATGGTAGAACTCCAATAATGATATTTTTCACAATACGATAAATCTTTATTATTGAACAATCAAATGTGTTCTAAAAGGGGGAAATTTTAGGAAGTCCCCTGAGCTACTATTCAATATAGGTTGATTTGATTGTGCAAAGTTTTTGTACTATTCAAGAAAATGGCCGAGGAGTGAGTTTGTCAGAAAGCCAAGGTCAGTACATGTTCCTCACTAGCGTGGTGCTTTTGGGGTTAGGCATGATTATAACGAGATTTGGTATTTTTATAAAGAGTTTTCCCAACATGAGATTATTGGCTTGTCAACTCAATCACACCAGCCATTTAGAATTGTAATGCATTTGGTGAAAGGTAGTGCCCATGGTATTGGGGATAATCCCCACAGTTTTAGATATGATTCCGAAATAGGTGGTGTTGGTTGTTTTGTTGATGCTTAGTATGGATGATAGTAGCTATGTAATTTTTCATGTAGGGAAGAGGTTATGGCGTTAGATGCATCTATTGATGAGCCGATAATTTATGCTTTATTTCACCTAAATATAGTGAAAAAGCAACATGCTCAATGTTATTTTGAGTTAATTTAGTTATTTCGATTCATTATGTTGAAGCCAAAAGATTACCGTAGGATCAAAATAAGGACAAATGAAGTCAAGAAAGTGAAAAAAGGGCAATACCTCTCATCACTAGGGAAGTTTGATGTACCGCCAAACCTAACAACATTTTGCCAAAATTGCCAATACATCTCTAGAGAGAATACTTCCCAAGGGCTCAGAGTTATTATGTTTAAAGAAGAAATGATAAAGTGTGGCTCATTGCTACATATTTTTTCAAAATCCAGAAGATATCACCATAGGACCTCACAGGAAAGGGTAATAACTATGAGAAAAGGTTGGTACATTATTAATTAGTTTGATGATATCATTAATCTTGCCAAAGTGCACAATTGCAATTTCGTAATTGTTTTGGTCAAATTCTGCAGGTAATATAAATAGGATTTTATTATTTCAAGCCCTATTGATCATGTTATCCCATTTTAAAAAGCGTTTATTTAGCAGTAGCAAATGCTAGTTACCATATGATGTAATGCCTCGAAATCTCATCCTGAGACGTTACACGGTGCTTAAGGCAACAAGTAGCCCTGAACTAACCCTTTGAGACTGTTATTACTTCTAACGCTTCAAAATAAATAAGCTAAACAATGTTACTTTGTTGTGTCAACTATAAACCGAGATAACTGGATACAATGTCTAAATAGCAAAATACTAATAATATAAAACACAACTTCAACTGATAATTTGGTCTGACAAAGCCTCTACTACTCAAACTGGAGATCCATTGGGACAGACCCCAACTGACTCACTATGACCTGAAAGTAAAACTCAAAACACTACAAAAATGGGAAAGCTGCAAATATAGGTCCTCGAACTATGAGGACTCACCAACTGTGGAATGTAGACAAAGGTACTCGAGTATCACAGTCACTACTAAAGCTAAGAACCTGAACCTACATTCTGAGATAATGTAGCACACAGACGTATCTGTGAATATACACTTTGGGAATGTACTGAGTATATGGGGGTGTATGCATTCACATAAAACAATATCAATACTCTTTAATAAAATCATACATGTAAATAGGAATGACCCACATGGCTCGAATAAGTCTACAATATAAAACTCTTAAATCATGAAAAGTGAAACATATAACACAAAACTCGTGGGTCATTATACTTAACTTTAAAAATCTGTACTCTCCTCTTATTCTCAGTACTTAAAGGCAAAGGGAAGCTGTAAATAATACTTTCAAACTCGTGCTTTTATCTTGTGGACAGTAAAACTACTTTAAAACATAAGGACTTAGAAATTTTAGGCACTTTTAGCACTTGAGAACTCTGGAACTCTTTTAGACTCACAACACTTGGAACTCGGGGGGTTTTTTCTAACCGACATAAACCATATGAGCTAAATGGAGTCCAACATCTTTCCCATGTTGAGGAGAGCTGTTCTATCCTTGCTATCGAAGTAGAACCTTAACTTTTAGTGGTTACTATCTTGGCCTCAGGCCCATAAATCCTAATCCTATGGTGGCACGTAGTTCTGGGGCATGAAGCCTTTGAATCATATCCAACTCGGAGCTAAATACTACTCCCATACTCAGTTCAGAACTTTTATGAAATCCACCTCAAAATAACTCAAGGGTCTATAATGAAGACCAAAACATATTTCTCTTTAAATCATAAGTAGTGTGGATTCCTATCTTAACTTTTAAAAGTACTTATCAAAACTTGTCAACAAGACTTTGAGATCATAATCTACTTATAAACTCATCACTTGTACTTAGGACTCAAAATATAAAGCTTTAATGCATCAAAATCATATTTATACTTCATGCTCAACCATCATCTTAAAAAGCTTACAATCATCTCAATCAAGATATTGGAAAAATAACTCATAATATGTATCTCATGATTTCAACATCTCAAAATTCATGCTTGATAACAAAACATTCATAATAATCTTAAAATCTGGAAAATTCAGAAAAAGGCATGGAAATATAAACAAAATAATGTAATTCAACCTTAAATCCATGGGAAATCTCAAGATCTTGCAAACTATAATAATGGGTATAAACCCTAACTTCAATTTCATGGAAAATCTCAAAATTTGTAGAAATATGTATTTAAAATATGCCTTTGGTCACAAGGGTGAAAGAGTTACCCTTGTTCAAACCCCACATACCTTAGATTGTGACTTGTAGGTGAAGAACTTGCTTGAGACTCTATTTGGAAATCTTGAGTGAGGGTTCTTAAAGCCTTTGACTTGGGAACCTTGATTCTTAACTCAATTCATAGAAAATATGGTTGAATCTTAAGATTCTTGGAGAAAGATTTGGATTTGCTCTTGAGAGTTAATCTTGAGAGAAGACCCTAATTTTTGGATGGTATGGAAGAATATAATATTTATGCCATGAATCTGATATATTTATATGTGGAAAGAGTTGAAAAATACCAAAATACCCTTTTAAAAATGACTTAGAATTACTAAACATGATCTGTGATGGTTGGTGCGACGATCCATCGAGGGCCCAACTGTCCGCTGGTCCTGACCGTTGCACCTGGGCTAGAACTCGGTTCACTGTGTCGTCCACCATGATGGGTGCAATTGTCCATCGAGGCCTCGAAGGTTTGTCGAGTTTATTGTCGTGCTTAACCAAAATGGGGTTTCCCTACCTCCTCTGCGACGGTTTGGGCGACAATCCATTGCAAGCTCGACGGTCTGTCGGCCCTCGCCATCGAACCTGGGTGATTCAATGCTTTCTGTAAAATGGCCATATCTTTCTCTTCTGATGTTGGATTTTAGCGAAATAGGTATCGTTGGAAAGATAATTCAATTTCCCATACGATCAAAAGTCTTTTTTTTTTAAAATTTAGAAATATTTACAAAATAATTACTTTAGAAGTCACTCCTTAATATTTTAGGGCCAGAATTACATTTCACTTGACAAGCTTTAAAGCCTCAAACTATGAGGGAACTTTGCAGGGTTTTACAATTTCTCCCCCTTGGAAAATTCATCCATGAATGTCACTAGTTAGACTAAGAACAGAGAGAAAACTGAGTACACATAGCTGAAGCAATTTGCTAAGAGGGTTCCATATCTTTCTAAACTCTTGAATACTTCAAAAATTCTAAAAACTCATGTAAGAATAGATATGTAGCCTAACTTTAGATTAGAAGGGCTGAATTAAGGAAGAATAATACCTTTATCTTGATCTGAACTCATAGAGAAGAGGTGCGGGTACTTGACTCGCATGTCTGCTTCTACCTCCCAAGTAGCACCCTCAACTTGCTGGTTCTGCGACAAAACTTTGGCCAAGGGAACCTCTTTGTTCCTCAGTGTACGAATATGGAAATCTAGGATCTTAACGGGAATCTCATCAAATGAAAGACTGTTCTGAATATCAATACTCTCTGAAGGATCCACTACAACGAAATCACCAATATGCTTCTTAAGCATAGAGACATGAAAAACAAAATAAATAGCTAACAATTTTCCGGGCAACTCAAATTCATAGGATACTTTCCCAATACGGTTCAAAACTCTACAAGGGCTAACATAATGGGGACTAAGCTTCCCTTTTCTGCCATACCTCTTCACCCTTTTCATGGATGAAATCTTTAAGTACACCAAATCACCCACCTCAAACTCAAGATCCCTTCTCCTCACATCGGCATATGACTTTTCATGACTCTGAGCACTTTTCAACCTTTCTCTAATCAACTTCCCCTTCTCCATAGCCTTAAATACTGTATCAGGCCCAACCAAAGTAGCTTCACCCAATTCTAACCAACCTATGGGTGATCTATATCTTTTTCGATACAAGGCCTCAAATGGTTCCATATTTATGCTAGCATGATAACTGTTGTTATAGGCAAACTCAATCAATGGAAAATGCTCATCCCAACTACCTTTGAAGTGAAGAGCACATGCTCTCAGCATATCCTCCAAAGTCTGGATGGTCCTCTCTAGTTGACCATCTGTCTACGGATGAAAAGTAGAACTCAGGTGAACTTGAGTACCAAGACCCTTCTGAAAAGTGCTCCAAAACTATGAATTGAACTGAGTACACCTATCAGAAATGATAGACAAGGGGACTCCATGCAACCTAACTAACTCCCGGATATACCATCTAGTCTAATCCTCAGCTGTATATGATTTATGCACTAGCAACAAATGTGTGGACTTAGTCAACCTGTCCACAACCACCCAAATAGAATCATGACGATGATGCGAAAGAGGTAAACCAATTAGAAAATCTATATTCACCTTTTCCCACTTCTTAGTGGGTATACCAAACTCTTGTATCACACTGCCAGGTCTTTGGTGCTCTACCTTAACCTGTTCGCACATAGTATACTTCACTACAAACTTAGTCGTTATTCATACCACTCCACCAATAGATTTTCCGCAATTCACGATATATCTTGGTTGCTCTTGGATGAATAGAATACCACATGCCATGTGATTCATCCATAATCCTCTACC
This sequence comes from Capsicum annuum, assembly GCF_002878395.1. Classification (NCBI taxonomy): domain Eukaryota; kingdom Viridiplantae; phylum Streptophyta; class Magnoliopsida; order Solanales; family Solanaceae; genus Capsicum; species Capsicum annuum. The sequence goes on along the minus strand of NC_061115.1, from coordinate 87,621,803 downwards.
TCAGATCATCAACACATGGAACACACAATCTACCCTGCAATATCAACACGCCATCTCCCCCTTGGGCGAAAACCTGTACCTTTTGGTCCTTAACTAACTCTTTTAGTTTGACCAAACTAGGATCTCTGTCTTGCTTCTCTTCACTTTTGAAACTAAAGAGGATTCAGAACTACTCTGCACCATGATAATCTCCTCAACTGAAATAAGAAACCTAACACCCAGTCTAGAAAAATGATTCACATCACGAGCTAACTCTTTCTTACCTTCCTGTACATTAGTTACACTACCCATAAACAATATGTAAGGGTATCTGCTACTACATTAGCCTTGCCTGGGTGATATAGCACACCTATATCATAATCTTTTGCAATTCTAACCACCTCGTCTGTCTAATACTCAACTCCTTCTTAGTAAAAGCATACTGCAGGCTCTTATGATCAGTAAACACATCAACATAAACACTATACAGGTAGTGTCTCTATATTTACAAAGAAAAAACCATATTAGCTAACTCAATATCATGGGTTAGGTAATTCTTTTCATGCGGCTTCAGCTATCTAGAGGCATAGGCTATAACCTTACCTCTTTGTATCAACACAAAATCCAAACCAACTCTAGAGGTATCACAATATACGATAAAACCATCTGTACCATCAGGCAAAGTCAACAATGGGGAGGAGGTGAGTCGAGTCTTCAACTCTAGAAAACTCTTCTCATAGGAATCTGACCAAAGGAACTTAACTTACTTTTGGGTCAACCAGGTCATGGGAGACGCAATAGAAAAGAAACCTTTAACAGAACGACAATAATAGCTAGCTAGAGCCAAGAAACTCTTAATGTCAGATGAAGAGATAGGTTTAAGCTAATTTCTTATAGCTTCTATCTTCTGGGGATCAACTCTAATGCCTTCGACATAAATTATATTACTAGGAAAGGCTAATCATCTTATCCAAAATTCACACATGCTAAATTTGGCAAACAACTGACGATCTCTAAGAGTTTGTAGGATGATTCTAAGATGATTTGCATAGTCATTCTTAGTACGGGAGTACACAGGGATATCATCTATGAAGAAAATGGCAAAAATATCAAGATACTATCTTAACACTCGATTCATTAGGTCTATGAATGATGTTGGAGCATTGGTTAGCTCAAAAGGCATGACTAGAAACTTAAAGTTACATAACGAGTTTGGAAAGCTGTCTTTGGGATATCACACTCCCTTATTTTAATTTGATGATAACCGAATCTAAGGTCTATCTTGGAGAAATAACTTACACCTTGTAACTGATAAAACAGGTCATCAATTCTTAAAAGAGGGTACTTATTATTAACTGTGACCTTGTTAAGATGATAATAGTCAATGCACATACATAAAGAACCATCTTTCTTTCAAACAAACAAGACGGGTGTGCCTCAAGGATTGACAGTGGGCTTTATAAAATATTTATCTAAAAGATCTTTGAGTTTTTTTTTCAGCTCCTTAAGTTCTGCAGGTTCTATATGGTAGGAATAAAAATAAGTTGAGTGTTGGGAAAAAGGTCAATCAAAAATTCTATCTCTCTATCAATAGGTACCCCTGGGAGATCTTCTAGAAAAACATCAGGAAACTCATTAATAATATTGACTTACTGAATAGTTAGAGCCTCGGACTTAATGTCTTTAACTCTAACTAGGTGATAGATGAACCTTTGGATATTAGCATTCTGGATTTGAGATAGGAGATAAAATGACTCTTGGGAGATACTGTACTCCTGGACTACTCAAAAAATTGGTTCATCAGTAAACTGAAACTTAACCACATAGGTACGACAGTCTATCGATGCATAACAAGAGTGAAGCTAATCCATACCCATAATAAGGTCAAAATCCATTATGTCAAATTCTATTAAATCAGCAAGCATGGCTCTATGAAGAACCATAACAGAATAATTTCTATACACTTTCTTAGCAATAACTGACTCCGCTACTGGAGTAGAAACTAGGAAAGGCTCAGGAATTTTTTTGTGACTCAGTTCAAAATTCATAGCAACAAATGGGGTCACATAAGAAAAACTTGGCCCGGGGTCCAACAACACATAAACATTAAAGTGGAATACAAGGAGCATACCAGTGATAACATCAAGAAAGTCCTCCTGCTCTTGATGGGATGGTAGAGCATAAGATTTGTTCTGGCGCTAACCGCCAGTAGTGCTAAATAAAGCGCCCTATGCATGGGCAGGATGAGCTAAAGAAGCTGGTGCACTAGTAGTCTATATCTGAGGTCAGGCATCTCTGTTCCCTTGCCTAGCATACAGACACTTTCTAAGTCTGTGGCCCAGATTTTCATAACCAAAGCAACCCATCTGGTCATCTAATTACTGACCGGGATAGTCCCTACCAAACTTGGTACATGGAGGATATCAAGGTCTGTTACTTGATAGGACCAATCCTGACTATACTCCAGTTCCTGAACGTTGATGAAGGTACTGGCATATACGAATGGCTTTGCAACTATATCCAGTTCCCTCTATAGGACCAATCCTGACTATACTCATGTTGCTCAGATCTAGCCCTCTTGCTACCCCTCACTCTATCTCTATCTCTTATCTTGTCTGCCTTTATTTGCTATGCATGTATCATTAATCTAGACATGTCCATATCTCTATTTTGCATCGCAGTCTTCCATTCTTTCAACTCCAACATAGACACCCCAGTGACAAGCTTACTCATAATAGTTTGGGTGTCAGCAATCAGATCAAGAGCAAACTTGGCCAACTGATTGAACTTAAGGCAGTATTCCTTAACAGTCATGGAACCCTATCTCAAGTTCATAAACTCCTCAATCTTTGCTTCCCCTATATCAAGATGGAAGAACTTGTCCAAGAATACACCTTGGAACACCTTCTAAGTAATAGGGAAAACATCCTCACCTCTACCCTTCATCCATGCTACAAACTAGTCATAAGAAATGTCTTTGAACCTATAAGATACCAGCTCAACACTTTTTTCCTCAGAAACATGCATCACCTGTTTGATTTTTCTCACCTTTTAAAGGTATAACTGTGGGTCCTCATCTGCCTTAGACCTATAGAACTTTGGTGGATTCATCCCTATGAAATCACCGATCCTAGCAGTAGTTAAGTCACCTCCCTGGTGATGCAAAATTGTAGGCTGGTTATTAGCCTGAACATTGGCAGTGACTACTTGGGCTAACACTTGAAAGGTCGCCTGAAACTCAACATGAGACATAGTCTCATTCAAGGGATCAATAAGTGAAGGTTGCTCATTATTATTTCTGCAAGCGTTTAATCTTCGAGGAGGCATATTCTGAAATAAGAGAGCAGGAATTACAAGATGAGAAAGACAACTGTAGGCACAATAGAATACGAAAGAAAGAAATAAATTTTTTCTAAAACATCTTGTAGCGTCTTTATCATAGATGTGGTGCGCTATACACCGATGATCAAGGCTCTAGGTAATAGGGCTTGTTAGCTCTAGGTAATAGGGCTTGTTAGACTCCATAGAACTCCTTAAACCTTAGGCTCTGATACCATGTTCCTAACTCACCGAAATATCATCTCAAGATATCACACGGTGCATAAGGCTATATGTAGCCCTAAGATAAACCTTTTTGCCTGTTATTACTTCCAATACTTTATTTAAAATAAATAAACTGCATAGTGAAACTTTGTTGTGTCAACTATAAACTGAGATAACTGGATACAATATTGGAATAGGAAAATACTAATAATTTGGACCACAACTTTAATTGATAGTCTATTCTGACAAAGCCTTTACTACTCAAACTGGAAAGACATTGGGACAAATCCCCAACTGACTCACTATGACCTAAAAGTAAAACTCAAAACATTATGAAAAAGGGAAAGCTGCAAATATAGGTCCTCGAACTTTGAGGACTCACCAACTGCGGAATGTAGACAAAGGTACTCAGGAATCATGATCACTGTTGAGGCTGAGCACCTGAACCTACATTATGAGACAATGTAGTATACTGACGTATATATGGATCCGCACTATGGGAATGTACTGAGTAGATGGGAGTGTATGCATTTACATAAAACAATATCAGTACTATTTAATAAAATCATGCATGTGAATAGGAATGACCCACATGGCTGGAATAAGTCTAGAATATAGAACTCTTAAATCATGAATAGTGAAATAAGTTACACAAATCTTGCGGGACATTATACTTAACCTTAAGAATATCTACTCACCTCTTATTCTCAGTACTTGAAGACTAAAGAAACATTTAAACAATACTTTCAAACTTATGCTTTTATCTTATGGAGAGTAAAACTTGTTTAAAACTTAATAACTTAGAACTTTTAGGAAATTTTAACACTTGAGAACTCTGGAACTTTTTAAGACTCGAGACACTTGGAACTCAAGAGTTTCTTCTAACCAACATAAACCATGAGAGCTACGTGGATTCAACATCATTCCCACATTAGGGAGAGCTGTTCTGTCAATGCCATTGTTGTAGAACCTTAACTTTTAGTGATCTTTATCCAGCCTCAGGAGCATAAATCTCAATCCTATGGTGGCACATAGTTCAGGGGCATGAATTCATGGAATCATACCCAACTCGGTGCTAAATACTACTCCCATATTCACTTCAGAACTTTTAGGAAATCCACCTTAAAATAACTTAAGGGTCTATAATGAAGACCAAAACATCTTTCTCTAACTTTAAATTATAAGTAGTGTAGATTCCTATCTTAGCTTTTAAAAGTACTTATCAAAACTTGTCAATAGGAATTTGAGATCATAATCTCCTTATCCACTCATCACTTGTACTGAGAACTCAAAATATAAAGCTTTAATGCATCAAAATCATATTTAAACTTCATGCTCAACCATCATCTTAAAAGCTTACTTTATCTAAATCAAAATATTGGAAAAATAACTCATAATATGAATCTCATGATTTCAATATCTCAAAACTCATGCTTGATAATAAAACATTCATAATAAACATAAAATCTGGAAAATTTAGAAATAAGCATGAAAATATAAACAAAATCATGTAATTCAACCTTTAATCCATGGTAAATCTCAAAATCTTGCAAACAATAATAATGGGTATAAATCCTAACTTTAATTTCATGGAAAATCTCATAATTTGTAGAAATTTGTATTAAAAATAAGCCTTTTGGCACAAGGGTGAAAGAGTTAGACTTGTTAAAACCCCACATACCTTAGATTATGACTTATAGGTGAAAAACTTGCTTGAGACTCTTTTTGGAACTCTTGAGTAAGGGTTCTTGAAGATGTTAACTTGGAAACCTTGATTTTTAACTTAATTCATAGAAACTATGGTTGAATCTTAACGTTCTTTGAGAAAGATTTGGATTTGCTCTTGATGGTTAATCTTGAGAGAAGACCCTAATTTTTAGATATTATGGATGAATATAATGTTTATGCCTTGAATTTGATATATTTAGATATGGAAAAAGTGCAAAAATACTGAAATATCCTTTTAAAAATGGCTTAGAATTATTGAACGGGATCTGTGATGGTCCCTTGGTCCTGATCGTTACACTTGGGCTAGAACTCGATTCACTGTGTCGTCCGCAATGATGGGTGAGATGGTCCATCGAGGTATTAAAGGTTCGTCAACCTTACCGCTATGCTTAACCAGAATGGGGTCTGACAACCTCCATTGCGATTATTTGGGTGATGGTCCATCGTAAGTTCGACGGTCCATCGGCCCTCTCCATCGCACCTATGCGATTTTACTACTTTCTTTAAAATGGCCATATATTTCTCTTCCGATATAAGATTTTGATGAAATGGGTATCTTTGGAAATATAATTCATTTTTCCACATGATAAAAAGTCATTTTTAAGAAAATTCAGCATGGTTTAAACACTAATCACTTTGGAAGTCACTCCTTAATCTTTTAGGGCCTGAATTACACTTCACTTGACACGATATAAAGGCTCAGAATATGAGGGAACTTTGCGGGGTCTTACATATGGGTTCTAATGAAACTAATTTAGTCCTATGAATAAATTGAAACCACGAGCTAGAGGATGTAGTTTTTCAATAAAAAGATTGACCTTTCATATAACTATTGTAATGAAAGATATATGTTTTGATAATGAAAGATATGATGTATCATGATATGTTTAATAGTGGGGGATTATGGGAAAAAATAAATCCACTTGGTTTTAGACTAGGTACAAGAAGATCAAAAAATAAGAGATTGTATATAGAATTATGTTCAAAAAATTTTGAGACATACTCTGCCGTTGAAAGAATTGCACGTATAGAGATTCAAAAAAAATTCGATCTAATATAGGACATAATCTTTATGGGGATTCCTAAAATTATTAATAGAAAGTCGACCATGCATAATCACGGAATTACAAATGACCTTACAAAAGGAATTTAATTCTGTAAAACCAAAATTTAAATTTTATGGTGACAAGAATTGCAAAACATTACGGAAACCCTAATATTCTTACAGAATTTATTGTTGGACAACTAAAGAATAGAGTTTTATTTTTAAAATAAATGAAGAAGGCTATGGAATTAATAGAAGAAGCAAATAAAAAGGGAATTCAAATAAAAATTATGGGGCGTATCGACGGAAAAAAATTGTACATGTCAAATAGATCAGATAAGGTAGTGTTCCTGTAAGACCCTGCAAAGTACTAGTCAGTTCATTCCTATATATCATACCAAAATAGGTCCCAAACTTAAAAAATTTCAGCAAAGTGTTGAAATTTAGTCTTATTTTTTGGTCTCGATATTTTAATGGCATAATTTATGATCTTTCCGGCCTTAGATTGTCAGTTTTTAAATTGATTCATGATCATAGATGTCAATATGTTATACTGGGGGAGTTTTAGAATTTTTGGTCATCGCTTGAGTTGTGTTTGGAGTCGCGTTGGCTATCACGTCAACACTAAGATAGCATATATATTGATTGATATAATTTACATATTAAAACCTTTGAAATTGCAAGTTTAAGTTGTAGTCATGATGTTTATTCATTGTTCATTATCATGTGCATTAATCATACTCCCCAAGTGTTTGATAAAATGTCTATATGTGTAAATTTTGCCTGGTAACCTTTTGTTGTGTTGCTAAAGTTGTGATATGAGTTTATTTATTATGATATCGAGTCTTGGGGGTATTTATTACCCAAAATCAAGTTGTTTACTTAGTTGTAGTAGTTACATAACAGTGATAGTAATGGTAAGGAATGGTACTACTCAGTCAGTTAACAAGACTTAGTGAACTCTGTCAAATTTAGTTAGTCAACACGATCAATGTTAGTTCAGTCAAGCCTAGTACAGTATAATGATTAGTTCATTGTTGACTCAGTTAAGAGTAGGATTCAACACTGAGAGAAACCAGGGATGGGGACATTCCTACAAGCAAAGGCTTTGACCCTTATCAGTACTCCCTGCATTACAAAACTAGATAGCTAGTATTGGGCAAGTCATCCTCCTACCAGACTAGGATTGATGCAATTATATATATATTACATGAGACTTCCTTCCAAATTAAGGTTGATCCAACATTGTTAGTATCCCATGAAAAGGTGTTAACACCCTTCCAATTGGGGTCACAGGTTGGACCCCAAATCAGTCTATACCAAGGTATGTCGGTTAGATGAATACTATCATTGTTACAGTTTAAGTCTTAATATTTAGTAAAGTACTCAGTCAGTTCTGTAGAACCATGGCTATCAGCAATTAGTTACTTAACCCTCAGAATTCAGTACTCAGTTTCAGCATAATCTCAGATATATGATATAAACCTATATACGGAATATTTCATGTTTAATATGATCAATAGCTACAATTTTCATGTACTCACATCAAGTTACTGCATGATGTTCATTTAGTCAGTTATTATCTCATACATATGAAGCTATGTATATCAGCCTTACCTCACTTAGCATACAAGTACATTGTATACACTAATGCATACTCTCTTTTTTACACTATGATGTCTCATATCATAGGTTTAGACGCTTAGGTGCTTGATCATACTTAGCAGCTTAAGCTATTAGCAACAAATATAGAGGTGAGTCCTCATATTTCAATGATAGAATTTTTCTATTGCAATATTTCAGTAGTTCAGTAGTTATTTCAGTTAGAGTTAGTTGGGTTTTTTCACATCATCTCCATATTCAGACAGTTAGAGGCTTTCAAACTAGTATAGCCAGTTATTTAATTTTCAGATATTATTATAAGTTATACTCAGTTATTATTTCAGTATTTTGAGAACTTTATGGCATTCTCAAATTTCTTCTGCATATATATTGTTGTATTATGTTCAGTGCTCACAGTAGTTACCGGTCATTCGTTAGATTATGGTCCTTAGGGATTGTAAGTACCATGTGACACCCAGGGTATAGTCTCGGGGTATTACAAACTTGGTATTAGAGATTAAGTTTCTAAAGAGTCCTAGGGAGTTTGAAAGCCACGTTTACTAGAGTTTTGTGCATAGGTGTGTAGCACGCCATTCTTATGGAGAAGAGGCTATGAGGTGGTTTTAGGAAAAGTTCCATTCTTTTAGTGTTCATATCATGCAAGTGAGCATGTGCTCAAGCTAAAACTCCCTATCTAATTCAAATCTTTCTTTCATTTATAAGATATTCCTCCTAGAAAAACAAACGAAAAAAGAAACATGAATCAACCCGCACCTCATCTAGTATAGAAAGATCACCTAAATGATCATGTATCTCAGACCGAATTTTGAACTGCTTTCACCACCTTATCTTATTCACTAGTTGCACAGAATAATCTATAGGTTATTGTCCAATCTAGGCTTTTGATTCATGCTTAGCCGAGTGAGAAAGAGGAGTATAGAAAGAAAGAAATAAAGAATAAGAGGCCCAAAACAAGTAGTTTTAAGCCTAGGTAAAGGGCAGAAAGTGCTCACAATTCTATTAGAAATTCTCAGCCCCAACTCTGCCTTCAGCCTATACGCCAGTTCCTAAGTTTAAGAATGATAGTCAAGATAGAGCACCAGGCTCTAAGTTAGAAGGTAGTAGGAAGGGTGTTAGTACTAATCCGCTTGGAAAATAATGCAGTAAGAATCATAAGGATGAGTGTAGAGACGACAGTGATATGTGTTTTAGATGTGGCAAGGTAGGCCCCTGAGTCAAAGATTGCCCAAAGAGTGGTCACCAAGGTCAGTCAAACTATCCTCCAGTTTCATCCAATCACCTGACTTAGCAGGGTGTGCCACTTCAAGTTCTAATAGTGGTAAGTGTTAAAACTATTTATATGCAATTTACTCTTGATATGATTAGGAAAGTTCTCTTGATATAGTTACGGGTATGTTACCAGCTATTTATTCACATTTTTATGCCTTGATAGATCCTGGAGCTTCTCTTTATGTTGTAACCACGATGTAACTATAAAGTTTAGTATCAGTCCCAAATACTTAGCAGAGCCTTTCTCAGAGTCTACCCTGTGGGTATATCTATCCTAGCTAGATGGGTATACAAAAATTTCTTGTTTACAGTATCCCAGTAAATTAGTTCAGTTGATATCAGAAAATAGAGAGTTCAAGTTCATCTTCTCAATGAACTAGTCAATAAATGAAGAGGTAGTACCTCAGTTCTTAGGATTCACATGTGATTTTAGCTTTCTTCTCAAAATTCTATGATAGAATATGATCTACAATTTAAAGCATGAAACCAGGATTTTAGCAACATTAGTAAAGTTGGGATAGTGTTATTTGAAGTTAAGCAGATTATATATTTCATGGGACTAGCCATGTGAAAGGAGAATCTATAGGCTTGTATCAGTGTATATAAGAATTTAAGTTTGTTGAATCGAAACATATATTGTGATTGTGATATTAGTAGGCTTTGATGAAAGTAGTATAGTTTATTAAAGAATTAGGGATAACCATGTTATGTGTTAGGACTTAAGTTTGAATTTTTGATTATTGAGCTAACAGAAAGAGAAGATGAAAATTCTAAGTTACACAATTCTTAAGTTGTTACTTGATGTATTTGGGGCTATAGAAAGTTAAGAGTTCTATCTCAGAAGGAAGTATCAGCAGTAGGGTCTTAAACTTTCAGGTATAGTCTTTTACGGTGAGTTTAGTGTTTATGAGTATTGTTATATCTCAGACTCTGGAGTAAAGTAGTTTTACTATAGTCTAGAGATGTTGATTAAGTGGTCTCTAGACTTAGAATGATAGTTTTAATCTATGGAGGAGATGGTAGAACTAGTAACCAAATCAGGCTCTCATATTCTAGTAGTGATGTTAGTGTTTTGTTGAAAAACACTAGAGAAGGGAATGCCTGACCCATGCTGATTTCAGTATTTGTTCTTCAGTTATTATGATTTCTTCTCATGCTATACATATTAGCTCTGTGCTCATAGCTCATATTTATGCACTTTCCATAGAATCATGTATGATTCCAGTCCCTCGTATGAAGAGTTCCAGTTTGCTCAGCAGTGAAAATCATGTTCCATGAATTCAAAAATTCCAAGACTCAGGTCATGAAGCACATGAATCATGTGCTCATGTTCTATAGTAAGTTTAGTTCCAGTATTCATGCAACACTCCTAATAATCAGCGAAATTCAGATTATGTCATGTATACCCTCAGTTTAGGTCTCTTGATAAACCCATGGTGTTGATATTCTATTCTTCAAGCTTCTTTTAAGTGTCAAGTTCTTTATAGTGTTCATTCATGCTTCAGGTTCTCATGCTTTATCCTTTCGATGAATCTTTCCTTATGAAATGATAGTAGTGATGAACAATTACTTAGATTGGATAGATTAAATATTTCATGTTAAGGAAAGATTGTTGCATGCTTGTTTTACTCGACGCTGTAGTCATGAAGGAAGGCTTGGATGTCATGTTGGTGTGTAAGTGGATAAATGCATTCCGCATTGGTGAATGACTAGTAAGAGGTTGTATTTAGTTGTTGAAGGGGAAATCAGAATTATTCATGAGATGCGAAGTTGTGAAAATGCAGGGTATGTGGAAATTCATAATTCAGACTAGTATTATTGTCTTATGTATGCATTTTGTAGATTCGAGTAGGCTTACACATAGTGGGAGATTCAATCCTGTTCAGACTTCAGTAAGTATTGTTAGCAGTGCCCATGTTAATATTTTCAGTAGTCTCAAGTAATGTGCAGTATTAAGGTAAAAGGTATAGTTGAGAGAGTATTCGAGGAGTATGTCTAAGCTATAAAGATAGTAGTTGCAGTGCATAAGGCCTAGTAGCTCTATTCCAGCTGATGTTTTGTAGGCTTGTGTTTCATATTACCAAATTTTAGCTATTTTTTTATTTCTTATCAAGATGTCTTATTTAGACCATGCCCAAGATTCCTTACTCCCTAAAATTCATTACATTTTCTTAGAAAGAGTGTCGAAGAAATACCCTAGTTAGGTATAAGCTTTCAGTATGAGTTAGTATGTATTGCTAGTAATTTAGATTAGCAGGGAGATAGATAGGTTCCTATGGTGTTTTCGTCTTTCGATCTAATCTTACTATTTGAATTTTCATAAATATATCCCTTCCAATGAATAGTTTGTTTGTATCAATGTAAATTGTGAATGTAGTTCAGTTCATGCATTATATTTTAGATCTCAGATAGTCAGTCATGATTCAGTCTGTAAGCGTCTTGAGCATCATCATGATTTTCCTAGTATTTTAGTCAAGTCAGTATCATTCGGGAGATGAACTATCCTAAGGGGGAGATGTAATACCCCCATTCTTTTCATGTAATAAATCTCTAATTTTTTCATCATGAAATTAGATCCATCTTGAAGTAATAGTTACTCATAAGTTGACTCTCTTGTTTCTATCTCAGTAGTACAACCATTCTCATATAGTAAACATTCTATATCATTAAGGAATTCATGAAACAGTTCAGTCACGTGTCATGTCTCTAGAATTTAGTCATGCTTCAGTTAAGCATGTCAGTGTAAGTACAATTCCTTAGTTCCTCTTAGTTTAGTCAGTATCATTCGAGGATGAATGCTCCCAAAGGAGATATATTGTAATACCCCGCAGATTCCTAGTCATTTTAATCCTATATATCAGGCCGAAAGAGGTCCTAGAATTTCAAAATTTTAGCTAAGTGTTTACACTTAGTCTCATTTTTGGCCTCAATATTTCAATGGCATAATTTATGACCTTTCAAACCATAGATTGTCAATTTTTATTTTGATTCATGATCAGGGATGACAATAGGTTATACTGGGTAAGTTTCAAAATTTTTAGACATCGTTTGATTTGTTTTTGGATGGACAAAATAGCAAACCAATGAGATCTTGACTTGTCACATTGGCTATCGCATCGACATTGTCGATGCAACGCATTGAGGATCCGTTGATACCATTGATTCTATGTATCATTAATCGCATCACTGTAAATAATTGGTGTATTAAGTGACGGGTTTGGGGGGCAAAGGAGTCATTTTCCACCCATCTTGACCCACCTATATCACAAAATTAAGGTCTAAAAGGGCAAACATACTCATCTTTTCACAAAATACTCTCAAGAACAAGTCCTAGATTTTTTCAAATTAAAATTCAAGTTTCAAGAATTTACCAACAACTCCCACAAAATCAACAATCAAGGTATAATTGTTGTTCATCCTTGGGTCTTCTTCCACCCTTGGAGTTCAACAACCCTTTGTAAAACTGCAAATTCTTAGATTCATGATTTGGATGCGCAAATTGGATTTTATACATGTTTATGTTGTTGTATAAGTTTCAATTCAAGATTTAATTATAAGTTTCATGAATATAAGATAGAATGTATGATTATTGAAGAAATTCCCATGTTAAAACCTTTGAAATTACAAGTTTAAGTTGTAGTCAAGATTCTTATGCGTTGTTATTATTATGTGCATTATTCATGCTCCCCAAGTGTTTGATAAAATGTCCATATGAGTTAATTATGCATGGTAACCTATTGTTGTGTTGCTAAAATTATGATATGAGTTTATCTATTATGTTATCGAGTCCTGGGGCATTTAGTACCCGAAATCTATCTATTTACTTAGTTGTAGTAGTTACAAATAGTACCAGTAAAGGTCAAGAATGGTTGTACTCAGTCAGTTAACAGAACTCAGTGAACTTAGTCCAGTTAAGTCAAGCAAAACGATTAATGTCAGTTCAGTCAAACATAGTACAGTCTAGTGATTAATTTAGTGTCTATTTATTTGGGAGTAGGATTCAGCACCGAGTAAACCCCGAGATGTGGGAATTCCTGCAAGCAAAGGGTTTGACCCTTAGTAGCAGTCCCTGCATTATAGAACTATGTAGCCAGCGTATAGTAAGTCGTCCCCCTACAAAACTAGGGTAGATGCAATCATATAGATATATTTCATTTGTCTTCGTGCTAGACTAGGGTTTACCCCACATTATTAGTATCCAGTGGTAGGGTACTAACATCCTTCCATCTGAGGTCACAGGTTGGACCCCAAATTATTCTATACCAGGGTATGTCAATTTGATGAACACTCTGAGAGTTATAGTTTCAGTCTCAGTATTCAGTAAAGAACTCAGTCAGTTCTATAGAACCATGGCTATCAATTATCAGTTACTCAGCCATCAGAATTCAGTACTCAATTTTAGTATAATCTCAGATACATGATGTATACCTATATGCATAGTATTTCATGTTTAGTAAGATCAGTAGTTACAGTTTTACATATACTCACATCCAGTTACTTCGTGGTGTTCATTCAGTCAGTTATCATCTCATGCATATAAACCCATGTATATCAGCTTTACCTTACTTAGCGTACCGGTACATTCCACGTACTAACATATACTTTCTCTTTTGCACTATGATATCTCATATCATAGGTTCAAGTGCTCAGGTTCCTGATAGTACTTAGTAGCTCAAGCTATCAGCAGCAGATATAGTGGTGAGTCTTCATATTTCTAAGCCGGTGTTTATCTATTCCAGTATTTCAGTAGTTTAGTAGTTATTTTAGCTGGAGTTAGTTGGGGGTTTGTCCCATCAACTACATATTTAGACAGTTAAAGGCTTTCAGACAAGTATAGCTAGTTATTTAGTTTTTAGATGTTATTCTCAGTTATACACAATTATTATTTTAGTATTTTGAGAACCTTATAGCATTCTCAGATTTCTTCCGCATATATATTTTATTTTTATGTTCAGTGCTCACAGCAGGTACCAGTCATAGGTTAACTTGTGATCCTATAGGATTGTAAGTACTATGTGACTCCTAGGGTGTAGTCTCGGGGCGTTGCAGTTCCCCTACAAACAATTCAAGCTAAAAATTTTATTTCTCTTATACAGTCTGAACTATCTATAGAGTATTAGGCATCAAAATCATGATATTTCTGGATGAGCAATAATTTTACTACTTTTTTTTCCTTTCTATTCAATGATATGGACAAAAAATACCAATTCATTCTTTTTCTAACCAATCAAGGGGGAAATTTCTAATTCATAATTATACAAGGATGAATAAAAATTCAATTGACCATTTGATATAATTGATATTCTTAGTCTATGACTCGCTGGTTTTTAAGAGTTAGGATTAAAAAAACCAGCACATAGTATGAATCAAAAACTATAGAACTAATAACCAACCCAGCATTTCACATTATCTGGATCTAAAGAACTAGTCAAGATATGATATGTAGGTCATATCTTTGTAGAAACAGCAATCTTTTGCATAAACAAAAAAAAAATCTAATTCTATGTTGTACAACAAAATAGACAAAAAAAGATGAGGATAAATTGAAGGATGAGAGAAACAAAAAAAAAAAGAACACCAATGATATAAAATTTCAATATGTAAGGTCTATGAGTAATCTCATGAATGTCAGTGTAATAAAGCATCAATATGCGTTCATACAATAATAAAGGAATCTTGATCATAGAAATATAGAAATAGAATAAAAAAAATCAAGAGCTTTGAGTGAATAAAGACTGAGAAGATTGACTCAAGAACCAATTTCATTTTGAACTCCATTGTAGAATTCAGACCTAACCACTAAGTCTAAATTGATGGGAACGGTGGAACTTGTGAATGAATGAATGATTCTATTGAACAAGGAATCTTAATGATTCACTAGTCCAGATGGAGAAACAAACTACAAATTACTTCATGTATTCTGAGATATGAGAAATCATGAGTTAACCCTACAAATGATACAGGGATTGAAGGCGTAAATATTCACCTGCAAAATATATTTTCTTATTACAAAATTAAGGACGATAAAAAAAATGAAAAATAAGGATTTTGTATAGTAAAATAATTTTTATATTTCTATTTAGAACACTAAAAATTTTAGTTATCTACTCAAACAAGATATTAAAATTAATAATAGATTTAATGAAATCTCAAAGAAGCTTATGCTCGATGTATTACTCAGTAAACACATATATATCTTAACTTAATATTGACTCTTCTAGCTTAATTAAAATTTAATTTTATGGAATCATTTAATTTACAAGGTGAAAGAACAAATTAATATATGATTTAACCTAAGACCGATTTAAATATAGCAGATAATAGAAGGGATTAAGAATTGATGTCTATTTGAATCATAGAAGCTAGCAATTATCGATATGCTAATATTGGTGATGTTATTGTTTTTGTTATCTAAGAAGCAGTACCAATTATGCCCCAAGAAAGATCAAAAGTAGTCTAAGTTGTAATTATGTATACCTATAAGGAACTCAAACGTGACAATGGGAAAATAATACAATATGATTACAATGCTGCAGTTTTTATTGATCAAAAAGGACACCCACAAGAAACTCAAATGTTTGCTGCAATCTCCCGAGTTTAAGAGAACTAAATTTTACTAAAATAGTTTTATTAACTTCTGAGGTATTATAAAATGATATTGTGATCTATTTCTAGACGGGTATTTGAAAGAATTAGATTAATTTGTAGATTGTGTCACACATATATCTTTAATAATTCATATCATATTCAAAAATAAATTAGTAAAAAATACATTGATTATATCAAATTTGGAGAACCCAATAATTTTAGTTTATTATGGGCTGGGACACTATTGAAAAGACAATAACTTCTATATGAAATGTTGATATGGATGGAAAAAGGGTGGTATAGATAGCATCTACAAATACTACCAAGAATATCACTCAAATACTTTTATGAGAGGGTCTTATAAAAAATGTGAGAAACATCGAGAAAACAACACATATTTTTTGGTTTTAACCCTGCGACATAATAGAAATAGGAGGAAACCCTATAGAAATATTTTAAATTTAAAACAAATAAGTCGACCTGCTATATTAATCTATTCTAATTATCAACAAATTATAAGAATTTTACGTGGGATGGGGATTTTAATTCTTTCTACTTATTGATTATAATAAGAGATCGAGAGGATCGACTAGAAGGAATAGGTGGAGAAAACAAAAAGGGGGGTTGTCTAATATATTTCTCATTAGTTTATACCACAAGGGAATATTAGAACCAAAATAGAGTCATAAAGCATTAATTAGTGAATTTCTTCACAAAGAGCTATTCCCAAGGAGTTTAGATTTGATTCTAAATTTTGTTTCAGGAAAGATTTGACATATTTTTATACAGTTAATAGAAGGAGATAGAGTAAAAATTGAAGTAAGTCCTTATGATTCAACCAAAGGGCATATAATTTATCAACTACACAATAATTATTTGAAGGATTATGTTTTTAACTTCACCATTTCTTTTGGGAGAATACTATTCGAGATGAAAAATTTCAAGAAACTTATTTTCTTGCAAGAAATAGATTAAGAATATAGGTAAGGAAGAAATATATGAAAATAAGAGCTTCCATTTGTAATATTTATAAAATGTTTACTAATCTATAGGCGGTGATGAATTATAGCAGTTTGTTCCAACCCGAGACAGAACAAAGACAAGAATAATCAGACATTCCAGAAGAACTTATGTACAAATAAAGAATTGGTTTTGACATAAAATGGATATATCCATAATCTCTAGCTCATATTTACGAGATGATAAAATATTGCAAAAGTTATACCTAAAATTAGTTCGCATAGAAATGGATGTATTGGTTCACGTAAGGATGCACGTAGAATACCAAAGGGAGAAAGTTTCAATAATACCATTATCTCTATTACAGATGTACAGGGTTGATTTGTTTCTTGGTCCTCTGCTAGTACTTCTGGATTCAAAGGTATGAGAAGAGGATCATCGTTTGTTGCTCAAACCATAGCAACAAACACTATCTGTACCACAGTGGATATGCAATGAGTAAAAGTCATGATAAAAGGTCCCGGTCTCAGAAGAGATATAGCATTATGAGCTATTTTTTGAAGTGGTATACTATTATATTTCTTACTGGATGTAACTCCTATGCCACATAATGGTTGTAGATCTCTGAGAAAAAGACGTGTGTAGAAATGAACATTGAAGAAATCACAAAGGAAATAAAAGATTAGATGATCTAATGAAATAATAGTACTATGGTTCAAGAAAAAGTAACAGTATCTACTCGAACACCACAGTAGAAGTGTGTTGAATCAAGAATAGACAGCAAATGCCTTTATTATGGATGCTTTATTCTGTCTCAACTTATGAAAGGCCAAGCTGACACAATAGTAGTTGAGATGCGAAGATCTTTACTTGGAGAAATAGAAGGAACATGTATCAAAAATGTAAAATCTAAGAAAGTCCCACATAAATATGCTACCATAACGGGCTTTCAATAATCGGTACGTGAAATTTTAATGAATTTGAAAGAAATTGTGTTGAGAAGTAATCTATATGGAACTTTTGACGCGTCTATTTGTGTCAAGGGTCATGAATATGTAACTGCTCAAGATATCATCTTTCTACCTTATCTAGAAACCATTGATAATACACAACATATAGATAGTTTAACAGAACCAATTGATTTATGTATTGGATTACAAATAGATAAAAATCGTGGATATCTTATAAAAACTCCACATGACTTTCAAGATAGAAGTTATCATATAGATGTTGTATTCATGAATGTTTGGAATGTGAATCGTAGTATTCATTCCTGTGGGAATGAAAACTGAAATAGGAGATATTTTTTATCAAAATATGAACAAACGAAAGTTTAATTCCGAAAGAAGTAATTCATGAAGAATCTCAAAATTTAATTTATTTATTTATTCACTTTTTGCATATAGAGGAAGACAATTTATATCTACAAGAAAATCAATACACTGTTCCTTTATCCCCTTTTAAATTTCATGATAAATAGGCTTAACTCATAAAAAATAAAAAAATAGCATTGAAATTGATTTTAATTGGCCAATCAAAATTACCTTATAGAATCTATAATTTTCTCAAAATGTCCAATATATATACATAATTGGACATTTTGATTAACAACCAAGAAGATCTTATGAAAATTTAACATTTTCATACTAAAAATATAAAAAAAAAATTGGGTACTTTAGAAAAATATTTCGTTATTGATTTAGCAAAAATATGTTTTAAATCTATTGGACTTATTTACTTAAAATAGATTGAAATCCTTTGCACAATTAATATATCATCTATTAGAACTAGATTCAGAATTAAATTTACTAGATGTATCTAGGGAGAATTCATTTTGAAGAAACTATTCCCTAGATACACATGTCATGTTATTTCACAATTGAATCAATTAAAAATAAAAAAAGAGACCTAAGTATTGGGATTTATAAAAAGGTAATGTTGCACCAATGCTCAACCAAAGGGAGACTACGGTACCAATCAAAAAGATAGTCATCGCAACTGAACAGTAAAATGAATTTTTAAATTTATTAACATTTTCTAAAAAAGGTACTTTTAATAATCCTGCAGGTACTGAAACCAATAAAAGAACCCTAATAATTTATTTGCATTGTACTAAGTACTTGAAATACATAAAAGAAATATCATTCAAGTAAGTTTCCACGGGGTTTTTAAATGAATCTGCAAATTCACCAATCATTGATAGTTCTAAAATGGCTAAGCAAACACTATATGCAATAGTACCTAGAATTACTACTAGAAAAATATAGAAAAGATTATTAGGCCTTGTGGGCTCTCCATAATAATTATGACCCATACCTTTAATGAATTTAGCTCTTCATACAAGATTATTAAAGTCAGGCTTTTTTGTTATTAGGATATGTGAATTCTTATTGATCCATCTACGAGCAAACTGGACATGATAACATTAAATCATCCAGCACTAGTAATAATTAAAAGAACCAAATGAATCCATACATCCATGTAATATATATATATATATATATATATATTTATATATATATATGGTTCCTATTTTTACACATACATATATATGATAGAGGAATGGTTTCATGTAAGAAAAATTTGATTGAATTCTTTTTTATGGAATTACAACTATTCATTACAAATCAAAGAATTCTATTCTTACAAGTAAATACTCAAGACTCGAGTAGGCTTACAAATTAGATCATGATATGATCAAGTGCTTTCTAGATCATCTCATACCTTCTAATTGGTATTTATCTCAAAAATATTTGGAGGTATATTGTAATACCCCATATTTTTCTTAGATTAATTTAGCCCACAGGGCATGTACAAAGGGCTTAGAACATAAAAATGCTCAATTCAGCCCAGAGTGAAAGCACAAGGGGCTTAAAACCTGAAAATTTAGCTAAGTGTTGCTGACATAGTTTTATTTTTGGTCTCTTATATTTGATGATTTTTAAAGTGACTTTCTCAACCTCGAGATATAAATTTTTAAGTTGATTCATGTTCAAGTGTGTAAGTAGCATGTCTCAGATAATTTTTAGAATTTTTGGATGAGGTTTGTACCATATTTGGATTTCCAAAATAGCAAGTCACCGTGATTGTGGCGCGTCGCGGTGGAATAGCAATAGAGGCCTTTGTGCATCAAGTGAGGGATCAATCAATGTTCCAGTTACGAATTTAAATTTTCTAGGGGTAGTCAAGTCTTTTCCCATGGCCACAATCCGTAAACACACGGGGTTTATCATCAGTTGTGGCATTATATGCCCTATTTACACAATTTCTATTTAAAATAAACCCTAGACATCACCCAAATTCATCAATTTCAGCCATTATTTCTTCAAGAAAACTCAACAATTACAGCTTAAAAACCTAAGAATGATCAAGAATGTTAATTCTCTTGCAAGATTAAAGACTTAAGATATGTTAAACGTTCATCCGTGGGCTGGGCCCTTTTCACCAATGGAGTCCAAGTGCCTACTTTTGTGTTCTAAATTATGAATTCACATGTTTAGAATGGTTCAATTTCATGAAGATTTTGGGAATTTTGATTATGCATGATGTTTACAAGTGTTTTTTGTTTAAAAGTAGCCTTTACACGTTTGAAACATGAAATTCCATTTTAAATCCCTCAATGTATGGTTTTAGTGTTATTATTATGTTATTACCACATGTTTCAATCATTCCCATGCCTAAGTTCATGAATTTCAAGTATTTAATGAAATGCCTAAGAGATGAATTTTGAGCAATAACTACTTATTATGCTTTTGAAGTTGTGGTATGCTTTTACTGTTAATGTTATCAAGTCCTGACGGTTATGAATACTCAAAATTTGGTTATTTACTTAGTCTTAGTACTTTTAGAATGATTTTCAGGATATTTGAGTATTATTAGTTCAGTCAGTTATCCTATTAGTCAAGTTTAGATTAGTTTAGTATTTTGAGTTAGTTTTGCTGGGAGTAGGATTTAGCACTGAGTGAACTCAGGGACAGGGGCTCACCTTCCAGTTGAAAGTGTGACCTTTAGTAGTAGTCCCTACATTCAAGAACTATGCAGCCAGAATAGGTTAGAGATGTTAACGTGCCAACTGAGGGTTGACATGTATATCACTAGAGCAAGTGGCAGTAGAGGGTGACTCTTTAGTCTTTTGGAACTTTATTTCAGTAGATCCACAAAGCCAGTATTAGTACCCGTGGAACAGTACTAACACCCTTCCAACTGGGGTCACAAGTTTGACCCCAATTAGCTTTTATTTAGCATATCGGTTAAATTATAGCTCCTATAGTCTTAGCCCAGTATTTAGTTTAGAGTTTAGATTCAGTATTGCTTGACCATGGCATGCAGTTATTAGTTGTTCAGTATTAGTATTTTATTTTATAGACTATCCTATTATCATGTCATATTCTTGGTCATGCATTCTTAGACTTTACAGTTTTCTCGTATATTATACATCAGTTATCTCATGCTATTTATTCAGTCAGTTATTATTCATGCATATGAGCCATGCATATCAGCCTAACCTCATTTAGCATAACAATACATTTAAAGTACTAAGAGCATACTCGTTTCTTGCACAATGATGTCTCTTATCATAGGTTCAGACGCTCGGGTTCTCGACTGCACCTAGATATCCAGCGCATCACCAATAGCAGCAGTTGTGAGTCCTTATATTTTGAGGATTGTTTATGTTTATTTAAGTGTTTCAGTTCAGTAGTCAGCTAGAGTTAGTTGGGAACTTGTCCCATCAACTCCATAGTCAGTTAGTTAGAGGCTTTCAGACAGTTTGTCAGTTATCAATTGTTATTAACAGTCTTTGCAGTATTGTTTTCAAATATTTTTAAAACTTATATATTCTAGCCTCTCTTCTTCTATAGATCCCTTATTTCACTTGAATAGTAGTATTGATCTTATCAATGCAGAGGAAATAAATACATATACAAACTATTAAATCTTATACGTGAAGTTGATAAAATGGAATCTTGATTCCATTTTATCTAGTTCATTTATACTGGACCTTACAAAGCCTACTCATGTAAAACATGATTCAGATTTGACCATAGAAAAGATTCCCTTTAAGAAAACTAGCCTATTCTTTGTATACGGCTTACACGGTGATTTGAACAAAGACACATTTAGTTGGGAATTCCTATGTGGAAGGCATATATCTACACAGACCAATAAATAATTCAAGTCACACACTCCCATAAGCTATTTTCTCTTCACAAAATTCCCTTCAATTTCCCCGTTTAGTTGACATGAATAGTTAAAGGGAAATATCCAAATCCATATCTTATTATTTTTTATTATCCATACATTTATCAATGAAATACTACATATTCCTCCACGAAGTGATAAATGATTGATTACAAATATTAAGTATATATTTTTTTGCTCTATCTATAAAGTCTGAGAAATACCATGTTTATGTATCATTGGAAAGTGCATTAACATAAATATGGCAGTAAAAAGTGGCAATACAAAAGTGTTTAGACTGTAAAAATGAGTCAAAGTAGATTGTTCCACACTAGCTCTTCTATATAATAATTTGACCAAATATGATCCTATGCAGGAATAGCGTCAGGGACTCTTGTTACTATTCTTACTACCTAATAACCAATTTGGTCCTGAGGTAAGAAATAACTAGTTACACCAAAAGATGGGATTAATATGGCTAGATCCACACCTATAACCTAAGTTAATTTGCAAGGTTTATTTAATCCGTCACTGAGATACACATGAAACACATGTAGAATAATCATTAGGATCATCATACTTTCTGACCATCGATGAACTGATCGAATTGACCAACCAATGTTGGCTTCAGTAGTTATGTATTGAATACTATCAAAAGCCTTAGTAATGGTTAGACTGTACTAGAAAGTCATAGAAAACCCAGTAGCTACTTGTACTAAAAAACAAGTAAGCATAAGTCTCCCTAAACAACAAATATATTGACATAGGGGGAACGTATTTACTAGTTATATCATCTACAAGTACTTAAATCTCTAGACATTCTTCGAACCAATCATATACTTTATTGTAATAGGACAAACTCTCCCTCCAAGAATCATAGATGAGACTTTCATCTCACACAACTCAAGTAAAAACACCCAAATACTAGTTTTAATGGATGTGGGATAGAAAGTTTTAAGTTATTAAGTTTTGATCCCATTTTCTTAGAAAAATCTGAAAGATTTTCTTTGTGGAAATAATACTAAAATATCAAGTTAGAGCAGTTTTCTTTATGTTTATTTTGATATGTATGTGTAACGCCCCGAGTCTGTGAGACACTCCACAGTGCTTACCACCTCAAAAGACCACAAGTTAACTCATGAATGATACCTATTGTGAGCACTAAATAATTATATAGTAATAATGCAAAAAATAGGCTGAAATGCCATAAGGTTCATAATCTGAATACTGATATAGAATAACATTGGTAAAACAAATACTCAGTAAAACTAAATACTGTCTGAAAGTCTAGTCTAAAAAGCTTCTAACTGAATTATCTGAAAGAAGAGTCGATGGGACAAGCCCCCAACTAACTCTAGCTACTAAAATACTAATAAACTGAAATACCAAAATAAAAGCATGCCCTTGATAGATAAGGACTCATTACTAAAACTGCGACTGATAACTGGATCTTTCTATGCACGATCAGGAACCTAAGTGTTCGAACCTATGATTAAGACATCATAATGCCAAATAAAGAGTATGTGTCAGTATGCGGAATGTATTGGTATGCTAGATGAGGTAAGTTTGAATGCAAGGTTCATATTCATGAACAATAATTAACCGAATGATATAGAGTAACTATATATAAGAATACATATATAACTGAGCTACTATAAATAATGAGCATGCTATACTATTCATGTACATGTATATTATAGCAGAGCTTGTCTGAAGCTAAGCACTTAGTTCTGATACTGAATAACTTATATCTAAAGTTACTAATACCTGTGTTACTGATACTGATTAATTGTATCAGACAATCCTAATTCTGTAGAACTGAACTGATTTTTATTCTGAAGATAAACTAAAACTGTGGGAGGCAATCATCTAACCGATATGCCCCTTTTCTAAATAGATTTAGGGTCCAACCTATAACTCTAGTTAGAAGGGTGTTAGTAGCATGCCATGGTTAAAGACACTGAAGAGTTACCCTTAACTTACAGGTTAAAACACCTCATCAACCCTCAACTCACTGATTTGAGGTCTAAACCTACACTGGCTACGTATTTCTAGAAAGCAAGGATTGCTTATAAGGATCACACCCTCTACTGGTAGGTGAATCCCCATCCTTAGATTCACTCGGTGCTAAATCATAATCCCAACTGAAAGACACTAAACTGAATATATTGAATTAGACTTGATGATACTGAGTTTACTGAGTTTTCCTGAGTTTTGTGACTGACTGAGTTCTACTGAGTTTTGTAGCTGATTGAATTCTACTGCTCGAGATATGACTGATACTATTCTGTAACTGACACTGGCACTAGGTAAATAGATAGATTGTCAGGTATTGAATACCCCTAGGAAAGCTCTTGTTAAAATAGAGAGTTGAGGCCTTCATTCAAATTTTCCAAGGCTAATTCTGCAAGAACCTTAATGGATATCGGATATTCAATAGAAATATTTTCACTTAGGGTGTTGGGGATTCCAAGAGTATGACTTATGGGAAAAGTATTTTGTGAATATTGAGGATAATCAGTGGATGACTCTTTTATTAGTTTTGAAGAAGATGAGATTTTAGCTATTTTGAACATTAAATAAAGGAAAGAAATGGAACTGTTCAACTTTCGAAAGTGAGTAATGTTTTGAGTTACTTGAGAAAAGAATAGGAGAATTTCAATTTATAATTGAAGAGAAGATCGTTTGACATTTAATAGATACTTTTTTAATAGGTGCATTTAATGACACTGTATGACTCTTCATATTTGAACCATATTGATAAATTTTGTTCATATAAGATAGGACATGTGGCCTTTTTAAACAGAAATTTTATTAAAAAAATTTAAGGCACATTATTTTTGTACTTAACTAGGAGATAGGATCAGGTCCTTCTCTTACTTGAGTGAATTTTAAACTTGTGGTTGCTTTAACTGCTTTCCTCCAAAGTTTTCCCCATGTGGGTATACCTACGAATGTATGATAAAGAGTTAGATTAGTATCACCCATACTATCATGGATATATGTCACCTTGGCATAGCCAAATTTTACGAGTGACATTGACCCAGATGTTATGTCAGGGTGTTTTGATCAATCTTAGTCTCAATTTTCTCTTTTAAAATAGGTCTAAGGACGAGTTCCTAAACTTACTTAACTCATACGACATCAAGTTTCTTCACTTAGGATGAATTTATTTGGGACTAACTCCTTTCAAATCATCTCTTTCACAAGGAGATATGTTTACTTTAAAGTGTCCAGTGGGATAATCCAGCTAGGTCTTCCAATGTTTTGCTTAGAGCACATATTATTAGCTCACCATTACTGACTCCAGTCCTCTTTCTCATGTCTAGAATCATTATCATGAGTTAGACTTGGGAACCCACTTGAATTAGAGTTTCCAGTAGGAGAATAATGCCGTCAAAAATTCCCTTATGACCCATCTAGGAATGATAAATTCCTTTTTACCCATTTCAGATACTTAACCCTTGAAATATGCATTCTCCTACTAAATGTATTTGATATTTTTCAATTTTTCCTTAATCTAGCACTGACATCTTTGTTTCAAATCCATTTCATCAATTTTGAGTGCAAAAGAATTTGCTTTTTATGCCAATATCATTGACTGTCTTTCTTCAAGACACATTAGGCTGGAATTCTCCTAGATACCCTAAACCTCTAACATAATTTAAACCTTTACTAGTTAAGTTAGAAAGAATCAGAGAGGAAGTATTCCATTTAAGATAATTGCTCAATTCTTCTTTCAAGCAGACCAGGTCTATTTCTAACTTTTCATTTCTTTGAAGTGTAGACACAAGGTATTTTTGAGAAACCCTCTGTTTTTCTTCATGATTAGTTTGAATGCATGAAGCATCTTCCTTCCATTTTCATCTCTTACATTTACTTTATTCAGATTACTCATTAAACTCTGATTTTCAGATTTTATCTTTATGAACAACACTTTAGTTTTAGAGATTTGGAGAGTGAAAGTAATCAACACATGTTCTTGATTCTTTACTTTATCCTCTAGTACATTTTTCTTAGAAATTAGTTCACATACTGAGTGTATCAGTACACCAGAAAACTTTTTTATCATCTTAGCAGAGTAGTTATCTAGGTCATCCTTTAAGTCTAGAAAGGTTGCCTCCTTTTCTTCTTTATCTTCTAAGTTTGCCATGAATGTACATAATGGATTATAGATACCTGGATTGTCTTCCACTGCTAACCTAGATACATTTGTATTCTTCCTATATTCATCAACTTTACTGGAAGAATCTCCCTATGTTTTTAGGGCTTGCTTTACTACATACTCAGATGCAATTTTCCTTTTTCACATTTTAGAGGCCTGATCATTCTTTTGTGTTTTGTAGTTTCTAATGAATGCTTTAGATCTACCATATTTTTGATAGTTTTCAATCTTACCATTTTGTTTGCTAAGCTGACCACCCGTATTTTATAGCTCTAACAATTTTTGTAGCTAAAAGTTCAACATAGAAGACTTCTTCACTTAGACCAAACTCTAAAGCCTTCAAGGTCAGGAATCTCAACCTTCTTGCTTTTTTTCTTTCTATCCCTAATTTAGTTATAGCAACCATGATGACCATGGAAGTCTAGGTATAAACCTTATATAGTGAACCTGGCTCTAATACCAATAGTTGAACACTTGGGGTTTGCGTCACATAGTGAGGGAAAAGGTCCCTCAAAGAAAAAACAAGCGATAAAATAATAAAGTAACTATTAGGTGCTAAAAAATAATAGTAGTACAAGAAAGTAAGAACACAAGATTTTTATGTGTAAACCCAAATAGGGAAAAACCAAGGCTTTCCCGTAAAAGTACCAAATAAATCCACTATAATAAACCTCGTGATTATAGTCTAGATTTTAGCCTACCTCTATCCTCCTATCACTTATAGAAACTCTACTACAAGCTTATCTTGGTAACTCTACCAGGGACTCTCTACTGATTACCTCTAATCAGAACTAACTTTGGTAAATCTATCTTAGAACTCACAGAATAAACACTACTCTTATAGTATTTGTAGTTTAATTACAAATCAGCACTTAGTCAAAAACAATTTGAATTTAAGCTTACATAGATAGCAAAGAACATGAATGGTGATGAAATGAGGTTTTGGTGCCTCTCTTTTCACTCTTTAGAATTTGCAAAAACAATTTGATGAAGAGGCATATCTTTCCTTTTATAGTTGAGTGATGATTAGGGTCAAAGTATATTTGGACTAGCTGTCCAAGTAAATAACCAATAGCACTTGCAAGTTTGTTAATCAAAAAGACAAACTTGTTTAGATACTAGGTTCCAGTTGTACTCTATGTTGCACATCCAGGGACCTGGTTCCTTGCAGTTTAGCTGCATATCATCGTAACTACATATAGTAGATATCCTATTGGTTAATTTTATTTATTTAAGAAGAGACCTTGGGGTATGGATATTTTGATGGATTCAATGCAGAATGTGAGATTAATTTAACAGAAGATTGTGGCAGCTTAAAGTCAGAAAAAAAAGTATGCAGATCAAGGTACGAGCAATATATTTTGTGAAAGGTGAGCAAGTATTGTTGAAGGTTTCTCCCATAAAGGGTTTAATGCCGTATGGGATGAACGGTAAACTTAGTTTAAGATATATTAGACCATTTAATATTTTAAGAGGTATAGGACCAATATATTATAGGTAGGCTTTTACCTCTATGTTTTTCCAGAGTTCATTCTAATTTATTATGTTTTGATGCTCAAAAAGTATCATGGAGATAGTGAATATATCAGTTATTGGGATTCTATTTTACTAGATGAGGAACTCCCATGTGAATAAAAACTAATTGCTATTTATGATACATGCGTTTGAAAAATAAGGACTAAGGAGATTACACCTGTTAAGGTTCAGTGGAACAATTGCCCTATTAAGGAGGCCACCTGGGAGATTGATTCTAACATGCATAGCCAATATCTGTAGTTGTTTACTAAATCAAGTAACTTCTTTCTTGTTTTTTTTCACTTTCTTCTACTTGTCATTCGAGAAAGAATGATTATTTAATTTATTAATGAATTTTTATATGACTAACTATCAGTTTTGAGCAATGCAAAATAAGTAGATATTGTACAGAGTCATCATGTATTTATAGTAGTGTTTAGGACATAAGTTCTTAGGTAAAGCTTTTTCAAATATGAGAGTTGTTAAAATCTAAGGCGAGGATAGTTTCTAAAGAAAATGGTGTGTTATGTGGGGTAGAAATTATTTGTGCCTTAAGGTGTTATGTTTGATGGTGTTGTTGTTATGATATGATAGATAAGAGATATAGTGATCCATATAAACATTTTTTTTAAGAAATGGGATGGTAGAAATCGAATAATGTGATTTTTCAAAATAGGATAAATCTTTATTATTGAACAATCAAATGTGTTCTAAAAGGGGTAAATTTTAGGGAGTCCCCTGAGCTACTATTTAATAAAGGTTGGTTTGATTGAGCGAAGTTTGTGCACTATTCAAGAGAGTGTCCAAGAAGTGAGTCTATCAGCTAGCCTAGGTCAGTACATGTTCCTTGCTACCGTGGTGCTTTTTGGGTTAGGCATGATTATAAGGAGATTTGGTATTTTTATAGAGAGTGTGCCCAATATGGTATTATTAGGCTGTTAACTCAACCACACCAGTCTCTTGGAATTGTAATACCATCGGTCAAAGGTAGTGCCCATGGTATTGGGGATAATTCCAAAATAGTTGGTGTTGGTGGTTTTGTTGATGCTTAGTATGGATGATAGTAGCTATGTAATTCTTCATGTAGGACAGTGGTCATGGCCTTAGATGCAGCTATTGATGAGCCGATAATTTATTTTGAGTGAAAAAAAACACCCTCAATGTTATTTTGAGTTAGTTTAGTTCTTTCGATTCTCAATGTTGAAGCCAAAAGATTACCGAAGGAGCAAATTAAGGACAAATAAAGTCAAGAAGGTCAATAAAAAGGGCAATAGCTCTCATCACTAGAGAAGTTTGACGTACCGCCAAACCCAACAACATTTTTCCAAAATTGCCTCTACATCTCTTCAGAGAATACTTCCTAAGGGCTTAGAGTTCTTATGCTCAATGAAGAAATGATAAAGTGAGGCTCATTGCTACATAGTTTTGAAAAATTCAGAATATATCACCGCAGGGCCTCATAGGAAAGGGTCATAAATATGAGAAATGGTTGGTACATTATTAATCACTTTGCTGAGCTCATTAATCTCGCAAAAGATACATAATATTCAATGATCTGAGAATACACATTTTACTCTATCTTAACTGAACAACTCATAAGAATGAGGGCATAACTTTAAACTTGAGGCACTTATAACATACTAGAAGGCCCCTCTCAAGCCGCTTTCTAAGACTTCTGAAACTTTTTACTCGCAAGTCTGAGAGCATATTAGGGAAAGAAACTGGAAGTTTCTTATCATGTTACCTTAAGAATAGTTCATAGACAAAGATGTATAGATTATCATTACGGAATCTGAGGAGGAATCTAAAAGCACATCGAACTTGGGCATAGTTCATGATTTTTATGAACATGAATAAAGCTCTTCAAACTTTGAAATTTAAAATGACTGATGGGATACTTTCTAGTTCACTTAAAATTCCATAACTATCGATAGAGACTGTCTGAGAAAGCTTTATCAGCAAAGACTTCAGCTGGACTATTTTTGATACCTTGAAAATAAAGCAGAGATGGCCCGAATAGAGTAAGATTAAAATCTGTACAAGTTTCTTAGAGAACCTTTCTATAG
This sequence comes from Capsicum annuum, assembly GCF_002878395.1. NCBI lineage: Eukaryota > Viridiplantae > Streptophyta > Magnoliopsida > Solanales > Solanaceae > Capsicum > Capsicum annuum. The sequence continues at coordinate 87,592,144 of NC_061115.1, read as the reverse complement.
CATGATCTGAGACCTGAAAGAATGGAAATATTTCATAAATGCCTCATAACCTCTAAAAGAAAATTACAGACGTCTCCGTATCATTTTGCAAGACTCTTCTAAACACGGCTTCACAAATACTAGGACACTTAAACTCTGCGTTGTGATACTAAGTTTGGAACGCCTCAAAAATGGGTCTCAAGATGTCAAATAGTGCTTAGGGTCATAAGTGATCCCAAGCTAACCCTTCTACTGGCATACATATAAGTAATTAAATAAAATACATAAATCTGAACAAAATCAGGGGAAACATAAAAATTCTCTGAAGTCCATCAATACAAATCTGAATTTAAAAGATTACAACTCTATTTTAGACAACAAAACTGAAATAAAATGCATTAACACTACTGACTGTCTATGAATCCTCTACAAGTACTAACTGTAGGTAACCGGGTCATGACTCCCAACTATCCTAAATCAATATGACTGATTAAAGAAAAAAGAATACGTCTCAAATTGTATGACTGACTCAAGCCTCTAAGTCAAAAGGACTCATCACCTGCTAATTGGAAGTTGCAAACTAACTGAATATGGTATATGCACTATAACTTGTACCTATATTATAAGACAATGTAGCATATAGACATATATGTGGATCGGTACTTTGATGATTTACTGTGTATATAGGGTGTATGCATTTAATTAAACAATATGATTACTATTTCTAAGATCATGCATGCTGACATAAATGACTCACATAGCTTGAATAAAAATCTAAAATATAAATCTCATAAACAATGAATAATGAAATATGAAGTATAAATCTCGTGAGTCATTTTACTTGCTTCTAAAATTTGTATTCTCATCTTATTCTCACAACTTGTAAGCTAGATGAAATATGAAATTCACTCTGTGTAGTAAACTCTTTAGCTAAATACTTTAAATCAGTAAATTGTTTCAAGAATGGGGGACATATTTGGGAGAATGGAACTTCTTTGAAACTCAAGGACTTAGAACTTTAGAAACTTCAGGACAGGGGAAAAACTCTAGACTCATATGAACTTGGTAGTTTCTTCTAACTAACATAAACCATGTGAGCCACATGGAGTCCAACGTCTTGCCCACGTTGGGGAGAGTTGTTCTATCCTTGCCATTGGGGTATAACCTTTTACTTTTTAGTGATCACTAGCTTGACCCACTTGGGGTAAATCAAATCCTATGGTGGCTCGTAGTTCTGGGGCATAAGTGCTTGGAATCAAGCCCAACTCGGTGCTAAATACTACTCCCTTACTTAAGCTCAGAACTTTTATGAAAAATTTACCTTAAACAACTCAGAAATATGCAATGGAAGCCAACTATGCTTCCTTTTATATTAAATGAAATGGTGTGGATTTTCTTTCTTAGCTAAGGATGAAAATCAACTCTTTTAATGAAACTTTGGCGGAGTATCACCAATAAGCTTTAGAACTTCAATAGCATGGAAATATCAATACACTTCTTGAAATACTGTAGAAAGTATCAACAATTCATCCTTGGACTTAAGGCATGTATATTCTTAAAGGATCACAATTTCACAATAAAGCTTAATTCATGATACCGATCTCAGAAACACTTGAAGATATCTCATAAATATAGGAATGTGCAATTTATAGCATGAATTATCAATTCAAATCATAAATTAGAGAAATAATCATGCAATTCAAAACTTGAACTACTTATCAATTCATTCTCTCAAAATAATATAATTTTCGTATAGACCCACTTGTAAAAACATGAAATTCATTTATAAAAATCAAATCTTTAGGAATAAGAACAAAAGAAGTGTTCTTGTTCACACCCCACATACCTTGAATTAGAATCTTTGGATGATCTCTCGCTTTTGGGACTCTATTCGTACTATTGAATGAGGGTTCTTGAAGCCTTTATCTTGAGAACCTTGAGTATTGACTCAATTTAGAAAATCTATGGTTAACCTTTGAGATTCTTAGAGAGTATTTGGATACTTAGCGTTTTTGGTTGAGGGAAATTTTGAGAAAATCTCATATGATGCTTGTAGTGGCCCTAAATTTTGATGTTTTTTGGTTTAAGAGGCTTGAAAAAGTCCAAAGTGCCCTTTTTAACTTCTGTATGAAGCTAGAGAAATTTTACAGGAAACTCAATTTTACGGATCACCGCGATACGCCACTATCGCATTGGCTTACTAGAAATTGACAAATAGGAATTTGAGAGTCACTGCGAAATGGAGCCATCACGTTATCCTATTGGTTAGGACCTGGAACTTCAGTACAATGTGCCACGATCATGCTAGACCACTGGATACTGACAATTGGGATATTACTCCTCTCTGCGATGCGCTAAGGGTCTAAATGATGGTGTTTTATCACTAGAAATTCAAATAGCCATAACTTCTTGCCCGGTTATTGGATTTGGGAGAATCTTATATCGTTGGAAAGCTAATTCAATTTTCCACACGATAAAAAGTTAAAAATAGGAAAATTCTATTTGATTTAAACATTATTAACTTTGGAAATGATTTCTCAATCTTATAGAGATAAAATTAGGCTTAAAGTTCGGGGTATTACATAGAGGCTTTCAAACTAGTATAGCCAGTTATTCAGTTTTCAGATGTTATTATCAATTGTACTTACTTATTATTTAAGTATTTTGACAACCTTATGGTATTCTCAGATTTCTTCTGCACATATATTTCAGTATTATGTTCAGTGCTCACAGTAGGTACTAGTCATGGATTAGCTTATGGTCATTTACGATTGTAAGCACCGTGTGATGCCCAGGGTGTCGTACTGGGAACCAAAATTTTTATACTTCTACATGTGGGAAAATACACGATGGCGTGATGCGGTAGTATCGCGTTGCCACACTAGATGTGACCTAAAAGTTCACCGCGATACGGTGATAGTGCGTATCTTCACTGGAAAGAGAACAATTGTAAAATTGAGCCTTGGAGCGATGCACCATGATTGTGGTGGCTCACTGGAGTTGAAAATTGCCATTTGGTCATGCTCTGCGACACGCTGAAATGGCAATTGGCACAATACTTTACAAAAATGGCTCTAATTCTTCGCTCGGGTATCGGATTTTGGAAATTTTTATATTGTTGGAAAGCTTTCTGAATATCCTATGCATTGGCGGACTCTAAACTGAAAAATACTGAGTATTTCAAAAATTTTATATTGGATAACTCATGGACTAAGAGCTAATTTAAGCCAGGAAATTATGGAGTACTACAATATCTCCCCCTTGGGAAAATTCGACCTCGAATGAGACTGATTAAGCTGAGAAACACTTATAAACTGAGTTTACTCTCTTAACATGAATACTATAGCATGACTACTTGACTGAACTACTGATAAGCTGAGTTCTATTACTGAACATGCATAACTGATGCATGGAATAGATGAGTGAACCTACCGATAAGCTGAATTTTCATACTGAACATATATATCTGATGCAATAGTATATGTTTAAACTGATTCATGAATGCATGAATGAAAATTAAATGGTAAATAATACCAAGATTATATGTATAACTGAACATGGAACTAAGTAGAGCTAAAAAGATTGTTACCTTAAGCAGAATCTGAGTTCGCGGAGAAGATGTCAGGATACTTGGTTCGCATATTTTTCTTGTGCTTCCCAAGTAGATCCCTCAATGGATTGATTCCGCCAAAGAAATTTGACCAAGGGAACTTCTTTGTAAGGACCAACATATCAAGGACTGAGGTTTCCCTTCTTGCTGAACCTCTTGACTCCCTTCATGGGAGATATTTTTCAAAGCATAAAATCACCAATATCGAACTCGAGAACCTTTCTCCTCATATCTGCATATGATTTCTATCAGCTCTAGGTAGCCCTAAGCCTTTTTCTGATCAAATAAACCTTCTCTAAGGCCTTACTGCGGCCTCACCTACATCAAACCAACTAATTGGAGATCTACATCTCTTACCATAGAGAGCCTTAAAGGGAGCCATCTGAATACTAGAATGATAGTTGATATTGTATACAAATTTGATCAAAGGCAAGTGGTCATCCCAACTACACTTAAAATCGATAATGCAAGCTCTTAGCATATCTTCTATAGTCTGAATGGTCCTTTCTGCTTGACCATCTGTCTGTCGATAGAAGGCTGTACCGAGGTGGACTTGGGTACAGAGACCTTTTTGGAATTCTTTCTAGAAATAAGAGGTAAACTGGGTACCTTTATTTAAGATGATAGATACTAGGACTCTGTGTAACTTGACCAACTCTTTGATATAGAGTTTGGCATAGTCCTCGCTGAATAGAAAGTAAGAACTAGATAGAAATAAATTAATTAGGTCATCCTATCTATGATAACCCAAATAGAATTATGGTGATGATGAGTATGAGGTAAACCCATCACAAAGTCCATGTTCACTTCCTTCTATTTCCATTTGGGAATATTGAACTCCTATATGGGCCCACTAGACTTTTGATGCTCAATCTAAAGCTCTGACACATAGAGAACTTAGCTACAAACTCTGAAATATCCCTCTTCATCCCACTCCACCAATAGATCTCCCACAAATTGCGGTATATCTTAGTATCCCGTATATTAAAGGAGTATAGCGCACCATGTGCTTTTGCAAGAATTTGTTGCCTCAAGTCATCAACACCTAGAAAACATAAATAACCCTAGCAATGCAACACATCATCTGTCCCCTGGGAGAAACCCTCTACTTTTTTATCTCTGAGTAACTCTTTTAACTTTACTAGACTGGAGTCTCTATACTACTTTTCTTTTACTTTGGAAACTAGAGATAATTCTAAACTAATTTGCACCCATATACTAATTTCTAGTGAATCGAGTAAGCAGACACCTAGTAAGGCAAACTAATAAACTTCCTCAACTAACTTTTTCTTATCATCCTCGATATGAGCAACACTACCCATCGACAGTCTACTGAGAGCATCATCCACAACATTGGTCTTGCCTAGATCATATAGAATACTCATATCATCATATTTCAATAATTCTAACCACCTTCTCTGACATAAGTTCAAAAATTTCTGAGAGAATAAATACTGCAAGCTTTTGTGATCTGCAAACACATTAAGATGCACCCTACACAAATAGTGCCTCTAAATCTTTACGATAAAAACTACAGCTGCTAGCTAGACATCATAAGTCAGGTAATTCTTATTATGGGGCTTAAGCTACGTAGAGATATAGGCTATGACCTACCTCTCTGCATGAGGACACAACCCAAACCTACTCTTAATGCATCACAGCATACAACAAACCCATCTGAACTATCTGATAAAGTTAAGACTAGGATGAGGTGATTCAAGTCTTTAACTTTTGAATACTCTTATCACAAGAATCTGACCACTGAAATTGGACTTTTTTCTAAGTCAATCTGTACATGGGGAATGCAATAGATAAAAATCCTTCAACAAACTTGTAATACCCTGCATATTTCTAATCCTGTGATTCATACTTGAGTACATGACTTACAATCAATATCCTAGTGATAGGATAGCGTATGATGCATTAAGCATCGTCATATGAGTCACTTAAGGTAATGCAAGCTAAGAGTTTTTGAATCCATGAAGTTTTAGTGTTTGATTTTTCAAGGGTCATCTTTGAACAAGTATAACTCGATGTTAATGTCGTATTTTGGCTGATTTAGACCCACCAAATTGTATAGAATCCAATTAGCTTACCACCAATACCAATTTTTCCTTAATCCAATACCTGAGCGAAAAGTTATACCCATTTTCGTGAAAGACAGTAAGCAGAGACGATTGGTTAGGCGCTGCCTAACCCCAAGCATAGGCGATTGGTTAGGCGCCGCCCAACCCAAGCATAGGCAATCACTTGGGCGCCGCATAAGTAAATTCCAGGTGTCAAAAACACTCTGTATTGAGTTATTTTAAAGGTAATTAAGTCTTTAAATACTCCTTACACGTCCCTAAACTTAATCCTACAAAATATATATCTTCTAAACATATTATAACCCTATTTTCATCTCAGAGCTCATCGTCCAAGAGCACTAAAGGAGAAAAACAACTAGGGTTGCATAATTAATCTTGAAGAACTGATTTCAAGGAAATTCCTCCATCAATCATCAAGAATATTCCTTCTAAGGTATACGTAGTGTTCATCCACGAATTCCTTTCGTCCGTGGATTTCAAGAATCAATCGTTAAAATACAAAAGCTTGGTTGATTGTGGTGATACGATCATACCCATGTTGATTTTGATTGTTTTCCTCTTTTTCATTATAAAGTATGATTTCTATATTGTTGGGTGTTGATGATCATGTTGTTGGTATTAGATGATTCCCAAGGTGGAATCTTTATATGTTTTTGTGAATTCATGATACCATATGAGTTGGAAAAATGTAAATTTGGTTGTTCATGATGTATAATTTGATGAATTCACCTATGCTTAAGATGTGCATGTAAGGTGTTTGATAAAATGCCTAAGGAACTAGAAATCATGGAATATAGCTAAATTATGACTAAGTGAAGAATTCATGATATGCCCTTACGTTCCAATGACTTCTATGTTGTTAATGTGCCTTGTAAATGTTGTTGGAATACCCATGAACTATTCTTATGAGATTATGCTATGTTTACTTGCAAATCCTACTTATGAACAAGATGCATGATAACCATGCAATCCACATGAACTTTCATGCTATTAGTTTTTGTTGCCAATATGATTATGCAATGAACATGATATTAAGATTGTGCAAGTACTTCCATGTGATATGAAATCCTTTCCATGCAATACATTGTTGATAACCATGCATAGTATGACATCCCTACTTATGATATTATATATTATGGACTCTACTCTTACGATCAAGTTAGCCATGTGTGTCAGTTTCCTTCCATTGAGTCCTGGGAGTACTTGTACCCAAAAACTATAGTTGTGTGCCAAGATCTATGCCATGTTTCACAATATTCAAACTCAAGCTATGATTCCATAGACTTCAGTCAGTCATGTGACCTAGGAAAACCTCATGATCTTAGTCAGCTGTCAGATATCAGTAACATTCCGCCAGTCAATAGAATTCAGTAAGATTATGTCATATACAGTCAGTTATTCGTGGCTAGTCCCTCCAGATGGGAGTAGAGGTTAGCACCGAGTGAACCCAAGGATGGGAACTCACCCGCCAGTTCAGGGTATGATTCTTAGTAGCAATCGTTGTGTTCCATAACTACGTCGCCAGCGTAGGTTGAGACATATTAACCCATTAGATTAGGGTTGATGAGGTGTCTTAACCCGTCAGTTTAGGGTTCCCACCATTCTCATTGAGTACCGACAAGATAAGGGTCACTCACAGTTTTTCTTACCAGTGGTGTGGCATTGACACCCCTCTAGTTGATGCAGATATTGGACCCTAGCTTAGCCATAACGACATACATGGGGCATTTCGATTAAACACTACTTTCCATAGTTTCAGTATAAGTCTCAGTAAAAAAACTTAGATAGTTCTTCAGATTTCAGTATATACAGGACTGTCAGATACAATCATCCATGTTATCAGTTTTAGTATCAGTCAGTACAGTTATCAGTAAACCATGTATTAGCTTACAAGTCATGCTATCACGTATTCACGATCCCAGTTTCTATATATGTGTGTTTGCACTCCCACGTTCATATTCGTTAGTCAGTGTTGTTCATGCATGAAACCCTTTATGTTTAGCCTACCTTCCTCGTATACTCAGTACTCTAGTGGTACTGATGCATTTGTGCTATGGCTCTTTCTTTTCATGTTACACCATAGGTTCTAGAGATACGAGCTCCAGCCCAGCAGTAGTGGCAGCATTCCATTCGCAGAGACACAGTGAGTCCTCATTAATTCGAGGAACATATGATTTGATTCATTTATCTATTTCTTCAATTCATTCTTATGGAATTAGTTGGAGACATATTCCTTCAACTCCTTATTCAAACAGTTTAGAGGCTTTCAGATTTACATTTAGATTTAGTTATTTCGAGTATTTTTTCCCACATGATTTTATTTAGTTGAACCTTATGGCCTTACAATTCCGTGTATTCTGCATTATTATATCATGATTTGCAGTATACAGGTACAGATATCAGTCATGGGTTAGCTTATGGTCCCTCAGGGTCATGAGCACCGTGTAGCATTTCGGTTCAGCAAATTAGGGTATTACAAAACTAATGGTAATAGCCAGTTAAACCCAAGAAACTCCAAATATCTGATGGAGAGATGGGTTTAGGCCAGTTTCTCACTGCCTCGGTGTTTTGAGTATCAAATCTAATGCCATCATCGAAAATAATTGGACGAAGGAATGCTACTGACCTTAGCCAAAATTCGCACTTACTGAATTAGGCAAACAACTGTTAAGTTCTTAGAGTCTAAAGTACAATTTTGAGGTGATCTACATGATCATTCTCGCTACGAAAATAGACAAAAATGTCATTAATGAAGACTATAATGAACATATCCAAGTATTTCTTAAACACGCAGTTCATCAAGTCGATAAAAGCAATTGGGGAATTTGTAAGACCAAAAGATATGACTAGAAACTCAAAGTGACCTTAACGGGTTCTAAAAGCTGGTTTTAGAATATAACATTTTCTGACTCTGAACTGATGATAGCCTGCTCTGAGGTCTATGTTAGAAAAGTAACCAATACCCTATGATTACATGGATTATATCTATTTACACAAATACCTCGATGATTTCTGAAGTTGTCGAACAAATCATCAATTCTAGGAAGTGGATATTTATTCTTGATCGTTACTTTGTTCAACTGACGGTAGTCTATACACATTCTAAGAGAATCGTCTTTATTATGCATGAATAAGACTGGTGCATGTAACACCCCGATTTTCTAAACCAGAATGTTACACGTTGCTCATGACCCCAAAGGACCACAAGCTAACCCATGATTGATATCTGTACCTATATACTACATAATATACATAAAATGTGGAAACATGAACATGAAAGGCCATAAGGTTCAAACTGAATAAACGTTTGATAACAAAATGTCTAAAAAAGGTATAACAGTACCAAAACAAGTCATAAATACTGAAAATAATAAGATTTGTATATCTAATCTGACATCTAGTCTGAAAGCCTCTAATTGAACTAAATAAAGAGTTGGACGAACATTTCTCCAACTAACTCCATCTAGAAACTGAATAATAAATATAGCAATAATCATATCGTCCTCGAATGAGAAGGACCCACTGCAAACTCTAAACATTAGAATGATACTACTGATCTGGAGCTTGTGCCTCTGAACCTATAGCATAACATAAGAGAAAGCACCATAGCACAAATATGTCAGTACATCCGAATATACTGAGTATACGAGTGAGGAAGGCTAAATGCAAAGGGTTATGTTCTTGAACAATGCAAACTAATATGAATGTGAGAATAAATACATCCATAAATAACTATAACTGAACTCGTAATGATGCTGACTACTGAGTGTTAATGCTGAAGACATGACTTTACTTTTATTGAGGTACTGAATGGATTATTGACTATTTATAACAGTTCAAATTATGAAGAACTGGTTTGAATAACTGTGTCTAACAGTCCTGAAATAGAATACTAGTAACGTGATCTATGACAACTGATATAGCCTATATAACTGTAATGAACGGACTAATCGATATGATGATACTGAGTGACTGTATTAGACAATTTATGTTCTGATGGAACTATCTAAGTTCCATTCTACTTGGAGTAACTAAAATTGAGATTAGTCCTATCTAGCGGGTGATCATTAGTATACTGATAATAAGGATGATTTGACTTAGTCTGAGATTAGTCCTATCTAGCGGGTGATCTTTAAATCTAATAATTCTAATACTTATTAATCGTAGTTGAGATCAGTCCTAGATAATGGGTGATCTTGAAGTCTATTTACAATGATAAACATTGAATGTATCTAATAGTACTGAATCTGTACTACTAAGCGGAGTTGACTGTGTCTGAAAGCCCTGATTCTGTAATTGAAACTATGGGATGTGTTCATCTAACTAACTTGCCCCAAGCTAAGCTAACACGGGTCCAATCTCTGCCCTGACTGGAATGGTATCAGTACCACACCACCAGTAAAGACATCTATTGTGGAGTAAGTGCTAATCTAGTGGCTGACTCCTGGGATTAGTCCTATACATATAAAGGTGCAAACGGGTGACCCCTGAGTATGTCAGTCCTATCTAATAGGTGACATCTCATACCTATGCTAGCAACATTGTTCTAGAACTTTAGGATTGCTTCTAGGGATCTTAGTCCTATTCTAGTAGGTGAGCCCCCATCCCTAGGTTCACATGATGCTGAATCCTACTCCCATCTGAAAGACACTGAACAGAATAACTGGGCTGAACTAAATAACTTAACTAAACTAATTTACTGAACTGATACTGATTAACTGAATGGATACTAGTGGTATTATTTATCGAATCTAAAACTGAGTTTTTTGGATTCCGATGATAGATGGAATATAATGAGTTCTAAGGACTGATTAAGAGTATTGAAGTTATTGATATTTACTGTAATTGCGGAGGTTATTGAGGACTGAACATTCCTGAGTCACATAACTGACTGAGTTCTATGGAACATGGCTTGACTGACCGTATCATGAAAACATGACATGGCTCTAGGCATACAACTATATATTTTGGGTACAAGTACCCACCCAGGACTCAATGGAAGGAAACTCACACACATGACTGACTTGATCGTAAGAATAGAGCCCACAATTCATAATATCATAAGTAAGGTATTTCATACTAATCATGGTTCTCAACACCTTATTCATGGAAAGGGGAATTCATATGACATGTAATTACTTGCATAGCTTCAATATCATGCTCGTTCCATACCACAACCATGACACGTAACAACAACGTGGAATTCATGTAAAATCATAAAGCATAGAGCATGGAATTCCTATCAAATTATAACAGTTAACATTGGCTTGTCATTCAAATACTATTAAGTCATGGAAACTTGGTATATCACATACCAAGCATTTTATCAAGAACATTGCATGCACTCTTTAAGGAATAGGTGTATTCACAAACTTACACCACTTTAATCCACCCAAATGCATGGGTTCCAACTATATGATCACAATCTTTCTGTAAGTTCATCAAATTCCCACTCTATAACATAAACCACAAACAACACCATGAATACAACCATATCATCACAAAACATTCATGTTTTTGTTAGCAAAGATTGATTTTTCAACTCCACGAATGAAAGGGTTAGATGGATGAACACTACGCATACCTTAATAGCGATGAAATTGTTGAATGATTGGACCTACAAGCTTAATTATGCAACCCTAGCAGTTTTTATCCTTCTTATGCTCTTGTATAATGAATTTAATATGTTAATAGGGTTGTAATGTAATTATAAGCTATAAATTTTGAGATGTTAAGTATTGGGATATGTAAGGATTGTTAAAAGACTTAATTATCCTCAAAATAACTAAAAAACTAAATGTTTTTCATGGCTGAAATCATAAGTGTGCATCGAACACCTATCGAACAGTCTAAGGTGTGCACCGCACATCCTATCGCATAAGCTAAGATGTACATCGCACATGCTATCGTACACTTGAGGTTGTGCACCGCACAACCTGTCGTACACTTGTTCCAGTAGCCATGTGTGATTATTTATGCGTCGCGCTCCTACTTTGCAGGGCCATAAATTCTTGCTCGGGTGTCGGATTTTTAGAAATTGTAATCGTTGGAAAGCTAATTCTATTCTCTAAAATTTGTTGGGTCTAAATATGACAAAATTTCACATATAAATCAAGTTATCCTCATTCAAGGGTCACTCCTGTGGAATCACACACTAAAACTTGATGGATCCAAAATTTGTTAGGTTGCCTTTATCTGAGTGACTCACATGAGCATGCTTAACACATCATAAGCTATCTTATTGCTAGGATACTCATTCTAAATCATGTACTCAAATATGAACCACAAGATATGAGGTTTTATACATAGAAGAACTGATTCATTTCCTATCTTGGAAACATACAGGGTATTACAATATCTCCCCCTGGAAACATTCGTCCTTGAATGATACTAGTTTAGATGAGAGAAAAGACAACTTACATGAATATATAGCATGAATGAATGATCATGATTTCATGGATGACATGACTAAAAGCTGAACGTACCATACTGTACATGCATATCTGATGCATGGGTAGTTGATTTATGAATGTAGGACTGAGTGTTCCGATAAATTGAGTTTCTCAAATTGAGAATGAATATCTGATGCTTAATTGATAAGTTGAATCCATTCATATCTAATGCATGATTATATGATTGACATGATACGTGAATGCATGACTAAAAGTATTGATAAGCTGACAATACATATCTGATGCGTGAATACATGACTGAACTGACTCAGGAACATGCGACTAAACATGTAATGGTAAAGGAACTAAGATTGAACAAAAACATGAGAACATGACTGATTCTGCTACGTGACATATGGACTGAACATCATGAATTGAAATGAACCTCTTAATACTTAACTTACAGCTGAGGTCTAACTTGAAGGTCAACTTATGAGTACCCTCTATTCTAGATAGAATTCATTATGCAAGGAGAAATTAAAGGAACTAAGGCATGAGAACATTAAGAGAAAATGGGTTATCTCCCCCTTGGGACTCTATGTCCCTCTAAGAATGCTTACCTTATGGAGATACTTAGTGATGCACAGGGTATCTACGAACTAGATTATACCTAAACTTTAGGAGTCTGAAACTAATGCATGAGATGGATTGAACTTGCAACTACTAGGAGGTTCTACCTTGAAATAGTTACATTCTATAAGATTTTGGATAGCATGAAGAAATGCAAGGATGAGAAAACAAGTTATACAAATCTGACTGCTCACTGGCACGACATGAATACTGAAAGAAGGGAAACTATTCCTAAAATATCTTATAGCCTCTTGAACATTAGTGTGGTGCATAACACAAGTATGTACAAGACTCTACTAAATGTGTCTTTCAGACTTCTTAGGACTCTATTGAAACTTAGTCTCTGATACCAAGTTTGTAACACTCCAATTTTCTGAACTAGAATGCTACACGGTGCTCATCACCACGAAGGACCACAAGCTAACCCATGACTGATATCGATACCTGTATACTACATAATATACATAAAATGTGGAAACATGAACATCAAAGGCCATAATGTTCGAATTGAATAAATGTCTGATAACAAAATATCTGAAAAAGGTATAACAATACCAAAACAAGTCATAAATACTAAAAATAATGAGATCTAAATATCTAATCCGACATCTAGTCTGAAAGCCTCTAACTAAACTGAATAAGTAGTTGCAAGAAGTTGTCTCCAACTAACTCTATCTAGCAACTAAATAGTAAATGTAGCAATGATCATATCATCCTTGAATGAGAAGGACTCCCTGCAAACTCTGAACACTAGAATGCTACTGCTGATCTGGAGCTCATGCATCTGAACCTATGGCGTAATATAAGAGAAAGCACCATAGATAAAATATGTCAGTACGTCTGAATGTACTTATTATACGAGTGAGGTAGGCTAAATGCAAAGGGTTATATGCATGAACAATGCTAACTAATATGAACGTGAGAATACATACATGCATAAACAACTATAACTGAACTCGTGATGATGCTGACTACTTAGTCTGAATGCTGACATCATCACTTTACTATTACGGAGGTACTGAATAGATTATTTACTATTTTTGTCAGTTCAAATTTTAAAGAACTAGTTTGAATGACTGTGTCTAATAGTCTTGAAACTGAATACTGGTAACGTGAGCTATGCCAACAGATAGAGTTGATATAACTGTAATGATCAAACTAATTGATATAATCGATACTGAGTGACTTTATCTGATAGTCTAAGTTCCAATGGAACTATCTGAGTTTCTTTCTACTTGGAGTAACTAAATCTGATATCAGTCTTATCTAGCAGGTGATCATGATTATACTGATAATAAGGATGATTTGACTTAGTCTGAGATCAGTCCTATCTAGCGGGTGATCTTTAAATCTAATAATTCTGATACTGATTAATCATAGTTGACATTAGTCATAGCTAATGGGTGATCTTGAAGTCTATTTATAATAATAAGCATTGACTATATCTAACAGTACTGAATCTGTACTACTAAGCTGAGTTGACTGTGTATGAAAGCCCTAATTCTGTAACTAAAATTGTGGATGTGTTCATCTAACCGACATTCCCCAAGCTAAGCTAACTGGGGTACAATCTCTACCCTAACTGGAAAGGTGGCAGTACCGTGCCTTCAATAAAGACATCTGCTGTGGAGTCAATCCTAATCTAGTGGGTGACTCCTAGGATCAGTCCTATATATATAAATGTGCTAACAGGTGACCCCTAAGTATGTCAGTCCTATCTAATGGGTAACATCTCGTACCTACTCTTGCAATGTAGTTCTAGAACTTAGCAATTGCTTCTAAGGATCTCAGTCCTATTCTAGTGGGTGAGCTCCCATCCTTAGGTTCGCTCAGTGCAGAATCCTACTCCTATCTGAAAGACACTGAACTGATAACTGGGCTGAACTAAATAACATAACTGAACTAATTTGCTAAACTGATACTGATTAACTAAACTGATACTAGTTGTATTTTTTAGCGGAGCTAAAACTAAGTTTACTGTATTCCGATGACTCACGGAATATAATGAGTTCTGAGGACTGATTAAGAGTACTGAAGTTACTGAGATTTACTGTGATTACTAAGGTTACTAAGACTTGAACTTTCCTAACTCGCATGACTAACTAAGTTCTATATAACATGGCTTTACTGAGAGTATCATGAAAACATGACATGGCTCTAGGCACACAGCTCTATTTTTTGGGTACAAGTACCCCCAGGACTCGATGGAAGGAAACTGACACGCATGACTTACTTGATCATAAGAATAGTATCCACAATTCATAATATCATAAGTAAGCGATTTCATACTAATCATGGTTCTCAGCACCTTATACATGGAAAGGGGAATTCATACAACATGTAATTACTTGCGTAGCTTCAATATCAGGCTCATTCCATACCACAACCATGACACATAATAACAACGTGAAATTCATGTGAAATCATAAAGCATAGAACATGGAATTCATAACAAATTATAACGGTTAATATTGGCTTGTCATTCAAATACTATTGAGTCATGGAAACTCGGTTTATCACATACTAAATATTTTATCAAACACCTTGAATGGACTCTTTAAAGCATAGGTGTATTCACAAACTTACACCACTTTAATCCCCCAAAATTCATGGGTTCCAACTATATGATCACAATCTTCCTGGTAGTTTATCAAATTCCCACTCTATAATACAAACCACAAATAACAACATGAATACAACCATATCATAAAAAAACATTCATGATTTTTTTATCAAAGATTGATTCTTGAACTCCACGAATTAAAGGGATCCATGGATGAACACTACGCATACCTTAATGGCGATGAAATTGTTGAAAGATTGGACCTTCAAGCTTAATTATGCAACCCTAGTAGTTTTTCTCCTTCTTGTGCTTTTGAATAGTGAAATTAAGACGTTAATAGGGTTGTAATGTAATTAGAAGTTATAAATTTCATGAGGTTAAGTATTGGGACATGTAAGGAGTATTAAAATACTTAATTATCCTCAAAATAACTCAAAAACTAAGTGTTTTTCATGGCTGAAATCATAAGTGTGCATCGTACACCTCATCGGACATGCTAAGGTGTGCGCCTAACATCCTATCACATAAGCTAAGGTGTGCGTTGCACATGCTATCCCATACTTGAGGGTGTGTTCCACACAACCTGTTGCACACTTGTTCCAGTAGCCATGTGGGACTGTTTATGTGTCGCACTCCTACTTTACAGGGCCATAACTTCTTGCTCGGGTGTCGAATTTTTAAAAAATTGGAATCGTTGGAAAGCTCATTTGGTTCTCTACAACTTGGTGGGTCTAAATCTTCCAAAATGTCACATATAAATCAAGTTATTCTCTTTCAAGGGTCACTCTTATAGAATCACACACTAAAACATGATGGGTCCAAAAGCTATTAGCTTGCCTTACTCTAAGTGACTCACATGAGCATGCTTAACACATCATAAGCTATCTTATTGCTAGGATACTCATTGAAAATCATGTACTCAAATATGAATCCTAGGATATGAGGTTTCATACAAAGGACAAAAAATTTATTTCCTAACTTTAAAACATACGGGGTACTACAGTGCACCACACGGGGAAATGATATGTCTGGTGAACCCTTTATCTAAAAGGTCCTTTAACTACTCTTTTAACTCTTTGAGTTCTACTGGTGCCATTTTGTATGGATAATAGATATAGGCTGAGTGCCTGTAGGAAGGTCTATTCTGAAGTCAATTTCCCTAATAGAAATAACTCCAGGTAGATCTTTGAGAAATACATCTAAGAGCTTATTTACTACTGGAGCTGACTCAACATTGGGAGTCTCTAAACTAGAGCCGTTGACTTATACAAGATGATAGACACATCCCTTGGATATCATTTTTCTCGCTCTAAGGTATGAAATTAACTAACCCTGAAGCATTTTAGTGCTACCTATCCATGCAAGGATAGGTTTATTTGGAAATTAAAAATGTACAATTCTGTTTCTACAATCAATTGAGGCATAACACTAGTGGAGAGAATCTATGCTGAGAATGACATCAAAATCCGCCATCTTTAATTCTACTAAGTCTGCCAAAGTATCTTTTTGAGATATAATAATTGGAAAGTTTCTGTATACCCGTCGAGCTATGATAGATTTAACAACTTGAGTAGAAACTGAGAAAGGCTCTGCTAAGATTTCTAGACTAACTCTGAAGTTAATGGCTATATAAGAAGTTACGAAAGATAAAGAAGCTCCTTGATCTAGCAAGGAATAAACAAGTAAATGGAAGATTTGTAATGTACCAGTGACCATATCAAGAGAGTTTTCCTGATATTGTCTTGGCTGAAGTGCATAAAGCCTATTTGGGCGTTCCCTACTAGTGTCACTGGAAGTGTCACCGTGCTGATTTAGGCAAGTTGACTAAGCTGAAAGACGATTATACTAACCCTGAGAACCTTACTAAGGAAAATATCTAACTCTATAGCTTGGCTTGCCTCTCCCAAAACAAACATCACTACCAACTCTGTAGACCCTGATAGTTTCTTCCACATATCTAACAAAGAGCATTTATTCGAGCACTGCTAACACTATCTTGAGATTTAGAGCCAGCGCCCTCTCTTTATTACCATTTTTGAACTTAGGTACTAGAGCACTGGCTGAGGATGAAGCTGGAAGTAAAGATTTTGGGCAAAACTAGGTATGGTTACTGCCCTCTGACTTAGGTTAATTGAAATTAAAGCTACCTATTCTAGCTCTCTTGGTTTGCCTTTCTTTCTCCTCATTCTTAGACTTTTCTATCTACTGAGCATGGACCATGAGCCTAGATATTTCTATATCCTTAATCAACATCATAGTTCTGCACTCTTTAGCCATACTATCGACACCCCAAACATGAACTTGCTTTTTTGGTACCTACTATTTGCTACTACATGGTAAGAATACCTGGCTAACTATGTAAACATAAGGGAATACTCTTTCACACTCATACTACCCTTCCTGAGATTGATGAATTTTACCACCTTAGCTTTTCTCAGCTCTAAAGGAAAGACTCTATCTAGGAAAGCAGTAGCAAACTCTTCCCACTATATGGGCTCTGTATCTATGCCTTTGTTTACCTTTCACTGCTTAAAACACATATCAGCTACATCTTGTAGCTGATAGAAAGCTAACTCAGAACTCGCATTAGAAGTCACTCCCATAGTATCTGTGACTTTTTGAACCTAATAGAGAAACTCCGATGGGCCCTTACATAACTTAGATCCTGAGACTAGGGGCGGATCCATTCGAGTAAAGTCCCAAATCCTGACTGCAGTAATATTGGCCATTAGGTTGGCCTGAACAGCAGTTGGTTGTTCATTCTGAGCTGTTACAAAATTGGCTAAAGTAGTGCATGCAGCTCTAAATTCTGCATGGGAGACATGCTCACCTAGGAGATCTTCGTGAATGGGCTAAGATGCTGACTGATTTGTAGTTCTTTTTTTGTTAGTCTTTTTAGAAGGAATGTTCTATAAATAAAAGGAAGAAATTAATTATACTGAGAGTTTAACTTGAGCTCATACTCACTCGAACGACATAAATACTAAAAGAAGGGAAACTTTTCATAAACATCTCATATCCTCTTGTGCATAAGTGTGGTGCGCTACACACCCATGCACAACACTCTACTTGATGCAGCTTCCAGAATCCTTATGATTCTGTTGAACCTTATGCACTGATACTAAGTTTGTAACATTCTGAGTCTATACCTCAGATGCTACACGGTGCTTATGACCTCAAAGAACAGAAAGCTAACCCATGAGTGATACCTATTGTGAGCATTGAATAATAATACTATAATAATGCAGAAAATAGGTTAAAATTCAATAAGGTACATAATCTGAATACTGATAAAGAATAACATGTGTAAAAAAAATAATCTATAAAACTGAATACTATATGAAAGTCTAGTCTGAAGAGCCTTTAACTAAATTGTCTGAAAGTGGAGTTGATGGGGAAAGCCCTCAACTAACCCCAGCTACTAAAATACTGATAAATTGAAATATTGAAATAAAAGCATGTCTTCGATAGATGAGGACTCACTGCTAAAATTTCTGCTAATAACTGGATATGTCTATGCATGTTAGAAACTTAAGCATTTGAACTTAGATATGAGACATCATAGAGCAAAGAACGAGTATGCGTCAGTACGTGGAATGTACCGGTATGCTAGATGAGGTAAGTCTTGATGCAAGGGTTCATATGCATGAATAACCGACTGAATGATATCGAGTAACTGGATATAATTGTACATAGATAACTAAACTGCTATAAATACTAAGCATGCAATATTATATATGCATGTGTATACTATAGTTGATCTTGTCTGAAGCTATGCACTAAGTTTTAATACTGAGTAACTGATATCTAAAGTTATTGATAACTGAGTTACTGATACTAATTAACTGTATCTGACAGTCTTGATTTTGTAGAATTGAATTGAGTTCTATTCTTAAGAATTAAACTAAAATTGTGAGAGGTAGTTATCTAATTGACATGCCTCTTTTCTGAATAGATTTGGGGTCCAACCTATAACCCCTGCTGGAAGGTTATCAGTACCATGCCATGGGTAAAGACACTGAAGAGTTACCCTCATTTACTCTAATGAGAATGGTGGAACCCTCAACTAGAAGGTTAAAACACCTTATCAACCCTCAAATGGCAGGTTTAATGTCTCAATCTACTCTAGATATGTAGTTCTAGACCGAAAAGATTTCTTTTAAGGATCACACCCTCTACTGGAAGGTGAGCTATAACACCCCGTACTTCTACCTAGCTTAAAATCATTCCAAAGATGTTGAAAACTTTCTGTATAAGATGAATCCACCTTTTTTCATGTGAGAAATTCAATAATCTTTCCATCAATACCAAATTCGCCCAAATCTGACACTCGGGTGAATAGTTAGAGCCTTTTTAGTGAGACAGTTTATCACTTGAGCCATCAGCGTATCGCGGAGCCAGCTTAAATAGCAATTGTCAATTTCCAGTGTTGCTCCGTGATAATGGTGGGTAGCGCCAAACTTCCAGGTCACAAACAAAGTGGCAACGTGATTGCTCCGCATCACGCCACCATACAATTTGCTATTTGTCACTTTTCAGAGACATAGCGCATAGCTCCGCATCGCGCCATGTGTCCAAATTACGAAATTTTCACAGAATTTAAATACGTGTCCATGGGTTAAAACGGTTAATTTTTCACCCCTATATAAACCCAATAACACATAATTCAACCATATTTCACCCAAAATATATTGTTTCTCTCAAGTTTCTCTCAATAACAAGCTAGGGTTTTCAATTGGGAATTCAAATCCAAGACTCAAATTCAAGAATCTCCCTATTAATCTTCATAGAATCAAGAACTAAGATCTGCACAGTGTTGATTCATGGAATCCTTTCGTCCATGATGCTCAAGAACCCCATTTTAAACTATATGTCATGATGTTCTTATCTTGAATTGATTATGTTCATGTTGTTATTGTTGTATGATTGCCAAGATCTCATCTTTATCTTGTTTTTATGAATCAATGTTACTATTGGGTTGAAATTCATGCAATTGAGGTAAATTGTGGAACCACGTTGTATTAAATTGATAATCATACCTATGCCCTAAGTGTGCATGGAAGATGTTTGATAATATGCCCTAATGAATGAATGATGATAAAGTACTTAGTTTCCATGTGTCAAGATCATGTCATGCCTCTTAAGTTATGATATACCTATTTATTTAAGATGATTCCCATGCATTGTGATTGCTTGATGGGATGTTCATAAGATTAGAAGCATGAAATTATGCCATGTTTATACGCATTACTATCCATGTACAACATTATGATGATCATGTGCTTCATGAAATTCCCAACTATGAAATTATGAATTGTTGATATTGGTCATGTGATCAAAAGTGTCAAGCCTTGTCAGTTTCATTCTATCAAGTACTGGGGTTACTTGTACCCAACAATTTAGTTGTGTGCCTAAAGTCATGTCAAGTTTTTACGATACTCTCAGTTAAGCCATGATCAGTAGAATTTAGTTAGTCATGTGACAAAGGAAAACTTAGTAAACTTAGTATCAGTCCAGTCCCATTCAGTGATCTCAGTAATCTCAAAAATCTTAGTGATCTCAGTCAGTCATCATATCTCAGTAGCATTCCACCAGTCAACAGAACTCAGTGAACTCAGTTTAGCTCCACTAAATAATACCATTTGTATTAGTTCAGTTCAGTGTCTATTCAGTTAGGAGTATGATTCAGTACCGAGTGAACCCAAGGATTGGGATTCACTTGTTATTCAGTGGTGGGTATGATCCTTAGAAGTAATCTTTAAATTCCAAAACTACGTAGCCAGCGTAGGTTAAAATTTAACCCTATGCGTAGGGTTACTAATACATCTCATTTCAGGTTATTTCTACAGGAGGGTTGATGGAAGAGCTTCCTATTAGAGAGGGTTACCTCATAGCTTATCTTTACCTGTGGCACGGTATTGACACCCTTCCAGCGTGGGATACAGGTTGGACCCCACCAGTTCAGTTTTGAGGCATGTTGATTAGATGATTACCTCCCACTATTTCAGTCTCAATCTCAGTAATAGAACTCTGGTAATTCTACAGATTTTAGGACTATCAGATACAGTCACTCAGTACAATACAGAGCTCACCTAGTTCCATCAGAACTTAGATTGTCAGATACAGTCAAATAGTATTAGTATACTATTTATATGAAACTTATGTTATAAGTATTCAACTTTAGGACTGTCGGATACAATCAACCAGACCAGTTCTTCATAATTTGAAATATCAAAAAATAGTTATTCAAGTATCTGAAATATAGTACCAGTCCCTCAGTATTCAGTATCCTAGCATCTGTAAACTTAGATGTCTGTAAATCCATGTTATTAGTAGACTCAATAGTCAGAACTTAGTATTCAGTCCTATCACAATCTCAGTTATAGTTACAAATTCATGCATGTATTTTCAGATTTATATCAGTCAGTTAGTGTTGTCCATGCATATGAACCCTTTTGCACTCATCCTACCTCACTTGCATACCAGAATATTCAAAGTACTGACATATTTTCACTATGGTGTCTTATACCATAGGTTCAGAGACACAAACTCCAGAGTATCAGTAGATTCTAGATATCAGTAGTCAGTCAGCAGTGAGTCCTCATCCTTCGAGGATGATATGATTTATTATTTCATTATTTCACTACTTAGTTATTTTAGTAGTCGGAGTTAGTTGGGAACAATTCCCATCAACTCCACAGTTTTTAGACAGTATAGAGGCTTTCAGACTAAAGTATGTTCAGACAGTATTTCAGCAATTTTGGGTATTCAATACTCCACACTTATGTTGTGTTTTATCAGCTATTCACCTTGAACCTTACGACCTTACACCTTCGATGTAACATTCTTAATAGTTTAAATCTATATACCATATATTATATAGTGTATAGGTACAGATATCATTCATGGGTTAGCTTGTGGTCCTTCGAGGTCATGAGCACCTTGTAGTGTTCTGGGTACCAGATTCAGGGCGTTATATGAGCCCCTATCCTTGAGTTCACTCGATGATGAATCCTACTCCCAAATGAAAGATACTAAACTGAGTAAACTAAATTGGACTGGACTAATACTAAGTTTATTGAGTTTTTTGAGTTCTGTGACTGACTGAGTTTACTGAGTTCTGTAGCTGACTAAATTCTATTGATCGTCATATGATTGATACTATTCTGTAACTGACATTGGCTCTAGTTAAACATCTATATTTCCAGGTATTGAATACCCTCAGGACTCTATAGCATTAAAAATAAAGAATAGCATAATCTTTAAGGATATAACGATAATTACTTGTCAATAATTCATCCATAGAGACATTTTACCAAACACTTATAGGGCATAAGCTTGTGCATATACTAGCATGTCATGATTTCATCATTTAATTCACATGGACTTTCTATCAAACACTTGTGGAGCACAACTTAATGCACATAATCATGGATATTATATAAACATTGCAAATAAAATGCCTAAACTTTCAAATTCATCGGTTTTAACAGGAATTCATATAATTCCTAATAAACACTATTATAATTTCATTAATCTTATAATAATCATGTATTGAAAACTCAATTAACATCATAGATATGCATACAATCAATTTCAAACATGGGAATTCACAATTCCATAAGCTTGTAGTCTTAAAAAGAAATTATTGGACTCTCTGGGTGAAAGATACCCATAGATGAACACCTAACATACCTGAGAATATTAGTTCTTGATACTCATGGAGGTGTTCTTGATCTTGGTTCTTGATTTTTGAAACTATGGTTTTCCCCCTTTTGCGAGAGAATGACTTACTCTTTGTATAAAGTGAATAAATGATGCGATAATGGGTTATTTAGGGGTTTAATTTCGTGTTTTGCCTTATTAGGGCCATGGAGAAATACCCATTTACCCATGGGAATAACTTAAAATTCGTCAATGGAAAAACCTAAAATGGACCCTTGGCGCGATGCGGTGCTATCGCACTATGTCACTGGAAACAATAGGGAAAATGCACGGTAGTGTGATGCGGTGTTATCGCATTGCCACACTAGATGCGACCTGGAAGTTCACCACGACGCGGTTACTTTGTGTAGCTTTACTGGAAAGAGGACTGGTGAAATTGAGCCTTGGCGCAATGAACCATGATTGCGGAGGCTTACTGGAGTTGACAATTGCCATTTGGTCATGCTCCATGATGCGATGAAATGCCAGTTGGCACACTGCTTTATAAAAATGGCTTTAACTCTTTGCCCAGGTAATGGATTTGGATGTATTTTATATTATTGGAAAGCTAACTAAATTTTCTATGTATTTGTAGGCTATAAAATGAAAAATACTGAGTATTTCAAAAATTTTATATTAGATAACTCATGGACTGAGAGTTATTTTAAGCTAGGGAAATATGGGGTATTACAGTATGGGCCTCTTGAATTTTCTTTTTCCCTATTTCTTTCAAGAATTTATTTTTGTGGAATGTGGTTTTTATTCTTTGTTTTCTTCATAATTGATAGGAATTCACTTATTATGACCCTATGAATCGATTAAATCCTAATATCTAATCAAATCAAGGATTCTCTGAGTAAGAATCCTCGGATCATCACTTGTTCCCTGAATAAATAAAATGACTAAAGATTTAAAAAAAGGTTTTGCTTTTTGAAAAATATTGGAAATTCAAAATTTTTGTTTGAAAATTTTTTGCATCCCAGACACGGGGTTTGAATATTAAGAATGAATGATAGTTTAAATATTTCTTAATCTATTTTGTGTTCCAAATATTAGAATAAATATATGAGGAAGTAAAATCATCTCTATCAAGATGACAGACCCATTCTTTGTATTATCAATAGGATCAATTATAACAAGTCATACTCACAATCCAAAAATTTAGAAAGAAAAGAATTCCACGACCGAACTACCAAAACAAAATAGAATGTAATATAAATTTGAGCTCTAATTTATTCATTTTGGACTCAAAATCAAGGACTTCATGGTACTTATAGATCTGGTTAATTGAAATTCCATCCAATAAAATGGAAGAATTAGAAATCACAAAAATAATAGATAGAAATACCACAAATAAGCCCATTGCAACACTTATCAAATGTGTAGTTCCCCACACAGGAGCACTTTACCATATTCTGAACTCAATGGTTTTAATAATTCTCCTACTACAATACTTCTTGGACTAGATTTTAAACTGTTCTCAACAATTTGTGTTACCGTAAATCCTATTTTATTTATTGAGATTTGTTGACTTTGTATACTATTCCGTTGTAAATAAATGATTCTATCATAGATCCATGTGGCTCTTGAAATTATAACAATATGATAAGAACGGAAACAACAACCCTATTTTTCATCTTTATAGCTAATTTACTCGTAAGTTCACTGGGTATTCCTTAAATACCGCTTTTGGGAAATCTTATCAACAATTAAGAGATCCATTCGAGGAACATGGAGACTAGTTGAAGAATTGGGAGGCTCAGTACTTAAACTGATACAGTGAAAAATTATTTTTCCTTTTAAGTTGTTCTTAGTTGGAACTTTAGGCGGTTCTAGAAAAAAGATAGGTAATAAAATTATCCCTAGAGTCGCAACTAAGAAGAATGCATAAGCTAATGCTTCCATAGATTCGATTGTGGTTTACAATTATAGATTTCATACCTATTTGTTTTATTTTATTTTATTTTCTTACCATCTTACAGATAAAGAACGAACAAGAGTAAAAATAAAGATGATTAAAATAAAGATTTCTCTGGTACCCTATGTCAATGAAAGTAAATGAATGAAAATAAGGGAAAAAGAAAGATACCAAAGTAATGTTGTATTAGCATGCCTTTCTTTTTATAGTTGGATCTCTAAGTTTTACGAATGCCCCAAATTCAACTTAAGCATCTAAATCTGGGTCAATACCAGCAAAAACATCCCTGAAGAACGTTATAGCACCATGCCAAATCTGTCCGAAGAAAAAGAGCAAAGCAAACAAAACATGCCCAAAAGTAAATCAACCCCTTGGACTTCTACCAAAAACACCATTGCATTTCAAAATAGAATGATCTAATTCAAAATTTTCAACCAATTGAGCACGTCTAACATATTTTTTCACAGTAGCAGGATCACTATATTTGACGCCGTTGAGTTCACTGTCATAGAACTCAATAGTTACACCTACTTTTTCAACACTATATATTGATTTTTCCCTTCAAAAAGTAACATCATATCTAACTATTCCATTGTTGTCTACTAAAACGACTGGAAATGTTTCCAGAAAAGTAGGCATATGACGTACAAAAAGTTCATGCCCTTCTTTATATCTAATGATATGGTGTCCTAACCATCCAACCGTTATTCCATCCCCGTAATCCATTGAACCTGCTCTGAATAATCCTCCTTTTGCCGATTTATTGTCAACGTGATCATAAAAAGATAATTTTTAAAGAATTTTAGACCAGGCTTCTGATAAAAAATTTTTTCCAGCCCAACACTAACTCTTCAATATATTTTTTGTTGGAAGTACCCTTGAACCCATTGATAGGTAGTGGTTTCAAATAATTCAATCGACGTAGTTTTCAAATAATACCACATAGTTTCGGCAATAACAGAATTTGCAATAAATAAAATAGTAATACTACTGGAAAGAACGGTTTCAATATTTCCCATACACAATCCTTTGTAGAAATGTTATGGCAGACAGACGCTAAGATGGAATAAGCTGATAATATGCTCAATGTTTCTGCTACAAAATGATGAGAGGCTATTCCTCTTGGAACAAAAGGATCAAAACATTTCATGCCCAATGCTGGATTTACAGGCTGTACTTTTCCCATTAGTCCATAATGATCGCACATCCTTATTTCGGGACTAAATAGGCTTGTTACATGAAATTTACCGAATCCAAAGTAAGCCACACTGAGTAAAATAAATAAATTCCAAAGATCTTTGGAAAATTCAAATAGGGTTTTCCTGTACGTTCATCACCAAATATTTCTAAATCCAAATACATCCAATGCCAATAGTTTCCCAAAAGTATAATCCAGAAAACCCAATATGTGGTCCCGCTACACCTTTAAACTCTAAACACCCTCTTTTTTTATAGCCCCCCCTATGATACTCCAACCGCCCCATGATTTGATTATCTCTAATTAATTCATGAATGTTATAACTAACGTACCATTTCTCCATATTATATCAAGAACATGATTAGAAGGATCAAAAACTGCTAATTCATATAAAGTCATCAAACCAGCCCAACTAGCAACCAGAGTTGTATGCATTGTATGAATGGACAAAAACAAATTGGAATCATTCAATACAATGATATATATATTATACCAAGGCAAACCCATGGAAATACCAATTATATCTAAGATAAATGTACACTACATAACTTTAATGCGTTCGAAAAGACTATAATATGACTATCCTATGGACCACTCTTGTTTAGTTGGTTATTTCTGAATCATGGTTGTTCTATTCTGGTGGTAATAATTGAACAATTATTTTAGTAGGAGTAGAGAGAAGAATATTTATTCTATATTCTATCAGTACCAATACGCAATAGAGGAGTTAATCTCATTTTCTATGAGTGAATGAATCCATACTTATTTATCATTAAAAAGTCCTATTCGTAATAATTTGAGTTTATTTATTCTATCATTCTTTATGAATTTTTAGAATATATGGATGAAATAAATACAATAAGAACTAATATGAATATTCTAAATACAATAAAAAAATTATTACGTTTCCACCTCAAAGTGAAATATAGTATTTGGTTCTTTTTTTTATTTAGTACCTAGTGGAGTTCCAAGAGAACCTTTCGAGGTCCTGGAGATGCAGGTGCATTTTGGATTCATATATAGTGTGACTTGTCAATTATATTGGGTCATATGGTAATTTGGAAAAAAATCCAATTGGATTGGTACGATATCGATGATTGCTATTCATATTTTTCTTTGTAAAGTGGTCCTAATTGTCAAGCAAAGTTATCTCAACTCTAATAAATACTTGTATAAAATTGAATTGAAAAAAAAAATACAAAAAGAAATGGTAATGGGAGAATTTTTCCTATATGTACAAATCCAAATCGAACGGATCTTTATCCAGAGTGGAGCATAAACCAAAAAAGATGAAACAAACCCATTCAAAAAAAAATACCATCGTAGTTTGGATTAAATCTCGATGAAAGAATACATCAATGATAAGTTAGTTCAGTAAGTTTAATGACCCATTATTATAACTTATATTTTTATACTTGAAAATCGAAAATATAAATATAAAAAAGGAGTCAAAAATCCTCTTTATTTAAAAATTGAAGAAAATCCCTTTCATTAGAAGTAAGAATGAACCTTTCTAGAAAAAAAAGAAAGGGGACTAGAATCAATACATCTATTTATAACTTTTTTTGAACCGTATGCTTCAAAAGGTGTATGTATGGTTCCTATGGAATACAATTTTACCCTAATCAACCTACTTTATCGAGAAAGATTTCATTTTTAGTCCAATGTATAACTAGCACAATTTTTAATCAACTAATTGGTCTTATGGTATATCTCAATATCGAGGATGAGACCAAAGAGTTGTATTTAATTATAAACTCTATTAGCGGTTGGGTAATACATAGGGTGGATATTTATGATACTATGCAATTTCCGCGACCAGATGTCCGTATAGTATGAATGGGATTAGCCACTTAAATGGGATCTTTTATCCTGGTCGGAGGAGAAATTATCAAACGTCTAGCATTCCCCTATGGTTGGCGCCAATGTAGTTTTTTTTTAGACAAAAAGAAGACTATGCCTTCTCCATGCGAATACTAAGTAATAATAGCATAACACTTCAAATTCGATATGAGAATTTTTTCTACTATTTTTTTTCAAAATATTAGATTTTATATCATGAGAGTAGTATGAGATAAGGGGTATTTCTAATTTCTCTTATCTATTGAGAGGTCGGTTCTGCGTCACAAACTTTTTTGTTTTTATACCATAGAGTTCTTAACAATATTTATTTTATTAAAGAGAACAAAAAAATAGTTTTTCCTTATTTGATCGAATTAAAAAAAACTTTGGGATTTCTGAATCACAGGAAAAAGAAAAGAAAAATATAAAGCGGTGGACTCATCATTGTATTTTTTAACTCCTCCGAAAGGAAGGGTGGATGTTTGATTATTTACCCATTAAAGTTTGATAGATTCTATTTTTCTCTTACTTTAATTGAAAGGAGGGGGTTCAATTTTCTTTTAGAGCTGTATGCAAAAAAGATGTTTGTATGGTTTTTCAATTCTATCTTTTTTCTATTCTTTATCTTTCTTTTCTATTTGATTTATCATGCAAGATAGGATGAGATTTTATTTTGTTATATCATAAGGGTAATGATGCATCAACTTTCTAGTGGTTTATATATGGCATAAGTAACTGACTATGTCATGGAAGCAGATGAACTGCCTAAGCTGTGTGACACCCTCACAAGTGTTTATGTACAACGAATGGGAAAACCCTTTTGGGTTGTTTCATGAGATATAGAAAGTAATTTTTTTATGTTAGCAGCAGAAGACCAATCTTATGGAATTGTTGATCTTATAGTGGTTCAATGAAAATACCATGGACTTTGCGCAAATCTGTGATTTGCAATTTTATCTTCAAATTGAATATTCTATTAAATAGAAGTACTTTATCATCATTCGATTAGGATCAATCTAAATCAACCCACCATATTATGTATACGATTAAACATGCCAACTATTAAACAACTTATTTGAAATACAAGACAGCTAACTAGAAATGTCAAGAAATCCCCCGCTCTTCGAGGGTGCCCTTAGCGTCGAGGAACATGTACTAAGTATATGCGCGACTCATTTAGATCATGAGGTAGCACAAAAGAAAGAAAATGATGTTTACAGTATCAATGATCAGTACCAGTGAATAGGATAGGATGGAAAAAGGAACTCCATTCATTATTAAAAAAATTCTATCATATCCCTATATTGTGTATGAAGTTTATGGTTTCCTTTGGTATAAATCCAATCACCTGAATTTAAGATGATAAGAAATTTTCCATTAGTAACAAATGGTTACTATTAAGAGGAGGAAATCTTATTTTAAGAGCATAAAACATAAGATTAGTTAGGCTCCCAATCTGGCAAGAACGAACTAAGAGGGTCAGCTAGCCAAGGACTTCCATAATTAAATACCATCACTGTTTAGGTAGATATGATTGTGGAAGACCTATTACTGGATAATTCATGGTAGATACAAAGCGTGTGAACTATACAAGTTCCCAATAACATTAATTAGTTGATTAAATATATATTAAATTAAAGTATAAAGTAAAGGCTTTAGTGTATAGAGAAGACCTCATTGTTTAAGAAGTAACCATAGAAACGAAGGAACCCACAATTTCCTTACAATTTCTTTTATTTATTATATTTTTATACCTAGGAAAATAAAATTTCTTATTTCTTTTTTATTTCATAGTGAAATACCTAAAGAAATAACAAAATCATGGTTGGAAAGGTTAGAGTAGCTAAAGCCATTGGAATTTTTATTTTATACATTGAAAAAATCTAATTTTTTATTATTAGCTAGGAAGGGGGAAAGATTAACTAAAATAAAGTCATACAATTGGTAATTCAAAAAAGTTTCATTTATTAAATGACTAGAATTAAATGGGGATATATAGATCGGAGAAGTAGAACAAAATTTATTTATTTGCATCATGCTTTCGAGGGATCATTCAAGGCTTACTAGAACTATTACTCAATAAAAAATAAGAGCATTAGTCTTAGATCATCAAGATAGGGATAGGAAAAAGAGAGATTTTCATCATTTATGGATCACTCGGATAAATGCAACAATTCACGCAAAGGGATCAGATCCCCTATCAATAGTTGTAAAAATAAAATAAAAGGATGTTGTATCCATAGTTATAGTGGATTAATACACAATCTGTACAAGAGACAGGTGCATCTTAACAGTAAAATAGTTAAAGAAACTAGCTATATCAAGTACGAATTGTCTCTATATGATTTGGAGCAAAAAGAGGCTTACCATTGAAGAAAGGTTGAGAAGAAACCTATTTCAGTCTATAAATGGAATTGCCCAATTTCCTCTGAGAATAAATGGAGGTATACTCCCCTAGAAGGATTAGAAATTAGTATGATAAAATATTCTAAAGTTGTCCAATGAATGAACACGTTCAATTCAATAAAATAGATTCCTTTTTTACTAGTTCATTTTTTTAACACAATACTCAAATCTGGATTTGAGAAATTATGATTCAACTAAAGAAAAAGTAAGCATATTTATTTCAAGCTTTAAAACCAGTAGGTCTACTGGTCGACTCGGTTCTTACAAATTATTTATCATTATTTAGAAAAGGTATCAAAGATAAAATACGAGCTTATTTTATATCAAGATTAATTAATCGTTGTTGTTTCAAGGTCAATCTATTAAAGCATATTGATAATATTTTTCCTTGTTCACTAATAAATTGACAAATTAAACTTATGTTCCTATATACAATTTTATCCTTCGATTGGATCAGGGGAAAATTCCTACGAGAAGATCGTTTGAATTTAAGAAAGGGTCTTTTGGATTTTATCCATGGTTTGTTTGTTTAATTTATTCCTTATCCCTAAAATCCTATTTTTTAGTTCTAGTTCATTTTAAATCCACCCAAAATAAAGTAGGATTTTTGAAAAGTAGTATTTGTTTTGTTTCTATTTGAATATGTTTTATACAATGTCATTTTGCCCCATCCTTGAAAGGGTAAGACATAGGTACTTGGTTCGCTCTATTTTTTATCTCTCCATGAATTATATGTTTGTAACAATAGGGATAGTATTTTTTTCAATTCTAATCGATTAGGAGTATTGTGACGGTTCTTTTGAGTACTATATCTTGAAATACCTCTTGATACCTTATCAACACAGATTCAGACATAACTAGTACATTCCTAAATCACTGTTACTCGGGCATCTTTCCCTTTTACCATGAACCTTCTTTGAATTTTATATTTACTCAACTCTTATATTTTTGATTCAAAGTGACGAAAGGATAAAATAGAAGTTACTAACTTGAAATCCAATTCTAAAAGTAAAAGATTAAAATCAAGAAAATAAAGTAATATTAAAGCAAAGTCATAGTAAAATACAACGATTTTTCTAATGTATATTGCAGATTGAAGTAATCATTTAAGTATCTTGTATAATACGCTTACCCTAGACCCCCATTTTATAGTCCATACCCATTCCTATATGATTAATATTCAGTCAATTCAAACTTAAGCCCAAATATTGAATTCACTTTTTTATTCTTTCTCTTTCCTCCCTTATTGTCAAAAGGGAAAAAGGAGAAAAAAGGGGGAGAGGGATTCATCACCAATATTAAATTGGATCTTTACTTTTTTTTCATACCTTCACATGACAATAACTAGAATAAAAAAAAGGCGAATGTCGACGCATCTGGGAAAAATCAATTAAACTCTATTAATAGACCTCCTAAAGCCCCGAACCAGAGTGTACTTAGTATTGGTGCCACAGAGAGATATATTCTTAGATCTCGGATTGAAAAACCTCCTTCTTCTGTATTATTTGTTTGAATAAAAAATACATATATGATCTGATGCATAGGTATTTAAGGGTTTCTTAGAGTTGGACACAGAATTCTTAATTCAAATTGAAATGTACAATGATTTGGGAAATAAGATTTTCTTTTTCTTAAAACAGAAAAAAATACACCCTCTTTTTCGTTACCAAGAATTTTGTAAGAATACTAATTTATTTTTATGATGGGTTCTATATTTATATATTTATAATTTTATATAATTATAGATAAATATTTTCTATATAATCTATGAGAGAAGTCTTTTTCCATTACTATTATATGTTAAGTGAGAAAAAAAAGATGAAATGAGTAGAAAAATTCTATATATAAATGGAGGAAATAACCATGTGGAAAATAAGATAGGAATTCTCTACAATTACCCTGTGGAACAATTGAAGGGATGTGGTGCATCTTGGTAACGTGTTTATTTTGGGTACAAAATGTCACGGGTTCAAATCATGTCATCCTTATCTATTACTGCTCCTTTGAGCAGTAACGAGTGATCATTGAGATCGCTTCAAATTGGACATAATATTTTATTTTTATCATTCTATTCTAGTATATGCGTACAAAATGTAATGGGGCTATGAAAAGAATCCTTTTGTTTATAGTATTATCTATTCTGATAAGAAAATAATCTTAGTTAAGTTCAATAGAACATGGGCCTCCAAAATCCAATGTCGTAGGTTCAAATCATACAAAGTGTGATTTTTTCTGCTTAGATCGAATTAGAATAAAATAGATTCATTCAATAACTTTCATAACAATAAGAATTTGACCTCCCATATCTGTTAATTAAAGAAAAGAGGAGGTCAATCAAAAATAAATGTTAATTAATCAAAGGTCAAACAGATCACAACGCCTATATTGTAAATATGCAATTCTGAATAATCCAGCCAAAGTAATAGGAATAAAACCTAACACGATTCAAAATAGAAAAACTTCAATCATTTTTACTTATTTGAAAGGAGTAAAAAAATATGTAAATATCGATACCTAAATATTGATTAGAATTGACCTGAATCTCAATGACAATGAGAACAATAATTGACAATTGGTAACGTAAGTAAATATAGAATACATGTAATCCCACAGAAGGATTTCTTTTTATGAATTATTCATTTTAAATATTCAATTTAAATAAAACTTAAATAAGTCGTATCTTGCTCAGACCAATAAATTGACCTGAGGTTATAGTTAAAGACGCTAACACAAAACCAAAATAACATGTTATAGTAAGCATGAAGAGGCTAAATGTAATAAAATATGTTCTTTTTATACATATGTTTAAAAAGAACTTACCTAAGTTTCCAATTTTGTAAAATAAAAATAAAATGGGAGGATAGACAAAATGCTCAATTGAAATTTGAAGAATAAGTTGAATGAAAAGTTTATGACTCATCTATCATTATAGGCAAAAAACACTAACAAAGAAAAAGTGATAGACATATAAAAGAAATTGATTCATCATCAATAACATCTATCCATCCCGCAATTCCAATCAATTGATTCATTGAGTACCTATTAGCTAAGCTATTAAACTAATAAGAGCTTCATTGTCTAACTTCATTCAAATATGAAACTTGAATTTTTATTTAAACAAAATAGAAATAATTTTCTAATTTGATCATTTCTTAGATTCTGATTAATTATATCAAATCCATATTCGATTTTAAAGTGAACAGTTACCTTATAAAACTTTTTCTTTTTACTTTAATTTAAGTTTAATTCATTAGATTTAGTAATATATTAATTCAGATAATATCTTGAATGATGGTGATAGAAAAAAGTTATCACACAACTAGATTCTAAAACTAGTTATTTCTATTAGGTTACACATTTTATCCTTCCTTACTTCCCCATCCTTGAAGCTAGATCAAGGAAGAACCTTTGGATTGAGATCCGCAACAATTCATCACAACTATGAATTCCAATTATTTTATTTTTCCTTTCATCGAATATGATCTACTACTCATATTTCTTACTCAATCATTAACTTGTTCTTTAAAAAGAAGATTCCAACAACAAAACGGCTTTCACAACTATGAAAAGAAAATTTTTACATCTCTTATCTGCTTAAATTTTAGGAATATGAGAATCTCTTTAGTTGAATTGAAAGAATTTTCGATTGAATGAAAGATGGTTTTACATCAATAAGTAAAGGAAAAATGAAAGTATTTTAGTACTTACTTTTAATACTAATTCAAATTGTGTTCCTACGTTAGAAGAAGGATAGCTATATTGATTTGGTATACTCTAACGATGCCCTTGGTACAATATTGACTATCTCACAAAGATTAAATTTCAGTGAATTGTCATTCACTGATCTCATCTTTTACGACATTAATCTTCTTTGATTTTACAAGAATATATGGATCTCAACATGTCCGGAAGCACAAGAAAACATTCGTTTGCTGATATTATTACCTGTATTCGATACTGGGTCATTCATAGGATTACTATAACTTCCCTATTCATTGTGGGTTGGTTATTTGACAACACCGGTTTCGCTTACGATGTGTTTGGATGCCAAACAAGTATTTTAAAGAGAGTGAACGAGGAATTCCATTAATAAGTGGACGTTTTGATCCTTTGGAACAAATCAATGAATTTAGTACATCATTTTAGGAGGCACTAATGACTATAGATCAAAGCTATCCAAGTTTTACAGTGTGATGGTAGGTTTTTCAATATCTAAAATTCTTTAAAAAATAGCATGAAATAATATGAATAAGTTTAAACACCCCCAAAAATTGATAGTTATAATACCAAAACCTCAAAATAAGTTGTTAGGTGGGTATAACCAAGAAACTAGAAAAAATCTAAATATCACAACCTGATTTTCGAGTCATAATGGAACCTACTCTAACCTGCCAGTAGGTAAGCCAAACCATAACTCGAAGCTAAATGCAATGGGTTAACTTGGTCGAAAATTCCCAATCATAGGGAAAAATGAACAAAAAACTTATCAATATGCAAAGAGTTCTACATAGATAAAATAATTAATATAAGATACAATCCCACGACCTGGAAGAGACAGTATAAGAGCATCTAATGACAATAATATAACTTCAAAAGTTTAGAATAGTCAATAATATCTAATTTAATAACCAAAGACTGATATCTAAAGATAGAAGGAAATAGGTGACTTTGACTCCAAGAGATCACTCAATCTACAGAAAATCAACATACCACGATCAATAATCAATGGAAACAACTAGTACTCGGATCTACACCAAAAAGGTACATAAGCGTAGAATGAGTACCAAAATAATGGGTACTCAGTAGGCATCATCAACCAACCGAGCTAAATCATGATATAAGTATGATGGAATGGAAGATAACATAACTAAGTCAAGGTACAAAAATGAACCTAAATCATCTCCAATATTATTGTAAATAACAAGTGATTTAGTCATAATAACAATATAACACAAGTCATCAACATATGCCAACATCACTGGACAATATAAGTAAATAAATTGAAATCATAACTCATTACAAGGCATCACACAAGCAATCACAAACTGCAAAATTGGCCCCATACGTAATTATTGCAGAAACTAAATAACTCATCACAGGGTCCCATACGCCTAGAGAGTACACTCAAAGATAGAATAAAGCAACCGTTCATCGTGTATAAATAACCAATTCATTATTTTATCATAATTCCAAAATTTGTGATTAATCAACCATTTACCAACATTTGACAATGCATCCATAATCCACAATTTCACTGACATATTGCAACCTTATCATCATTATTCACCATTTATTAGCTAAGCATCTCTTATAAACTAATTTATTTGATTACTAGTCATCATATAGCATCTATCCATCTCTTATTAACTATTCACTACATATCCACTAATCATTATTTATCAACTAGCCGATATTTATCCGCTAACAAATATTTAGTAACTAAAAAATATTTAGCTACTAACCATTATTTATCAACTAGCCAATATTTACTAACTAACCAATTTTTCATTACTACTCATCCTTTACCAACTAATACTCATTTATAGACTAGTCATGATTTGTCACTTAAATAATATCCACCACTAATCCTTATTTAATACTAACCATAAACTATACCACCTTATAACAATTTATTACTAATTAATAATTATCAGGAATGCTCAGATGTCCACTAATCATCATTGATTATCTCATTTGTGCTATAACCGGCATCCCTAATATCAATATCAAAACTAATATATACACATATATATATATATACTATCCATACATAGTGCATAGCCAGACTTAAATAGGTAGATATATGCATAGGCACATCAATATAATCATCCTTCAACTTTGCTAGGTATAGATATATATCATCATAATCATCCTCCAGACTTGCCGGGTATTAATATGTCATCATAATTATCCTTCTATCGGGTATCAATATATCATCCTAATAATCATCTAGCCTTGTAGGGTATCAATATATCATCTTAATCATTCTCTGGCCTTGTCAGGTATTAATATATCATCATAATCATCCTCTGATTAAAATCTTTTGGAATTTAACAGGGTGTTTATATATACATATATAGTAAATATACAGACTCAAACCAGTAGGCACATCATCATAGTCAATGTTAAAATCAATAGCATAAGTAACCATATAATCAAGCATCATGATTTCAAGCATAATTAATAATATAACTTCCCATAAAATCAATAAGCATGACTTCTAACATAATTCATGGCACAATTGCTAATATCATCAATAGGAATATTTTCTAGCGTGATTACTAGCATGATCATAATCATAAGAAATATCATAAGTAATATCATATGAACATTATATTCAATGTCTTATCATTAACATAAAAGGTAGCCTACCAATAGCTTGAGAAATTGCTAATCCATGGCGTAATCTATAGCTTATTCATAGTATAGTCAATAACATAATTTATGGCTTAGAAAATATCATAGTCAAGGGCTTATTCAATGGTATATTAGGTAGTCCAATCAATACCAAAAACAATATAATAAAAATTTTAACCAATAAGTCATACATAGGGCATAATCCTTTAAGCATTATATCTAATGTCATTCTTCATAACCAACAAGTATCAAGGTTTCTTAATATTGACTCAAAAGGGCGTTCAATAGGTATTTAATAAGCATATAAGGGTTTTACGTGAACTACTCATCAATATTGACTTACGGTGGGTTGAAAAGCCCACTTCTAAATTTCTAAAATACATTCTATGGCAAATTCTACCCTACACTGGGGTAACGTACCTAAAGTAACTAATTCAATTGAAAACTAATCCAATCTCTACTAGTGTAAGCAACTAAGGCTAATTTAACTTAAGCATGAGTGTCTAAACCCCTTTTATGAGGAATGAAGTGAAATTCACATGCTAAATATGAGTAATGAAGTCCTATTCACCTAAAGCTTAAGGAAATAAGTCAAATGTTTTAACTCTACGTTTTCAAAATAGCCTAAATGGTCCAACTAACAAAAGTATTCCATTTCATCAATCCAACAACTATAATCCATCCCAAATCTAACACAATATAATAAGAATACTATGAGATAGCTCAATATAACAAGGCATAAACCTAGACTACGTCAACGCCGAAGAAAGCTAAACGAACTGCTAAACCACTACTTTTCCCTTCCGAGAAGCCTCCTAAGGATACCAAGCTATCAAAAACACATTCTAATCATTAATACGAGAATAAGAATATCCATATTGCTCCATTATGCTTCGACTCAAAAAATAACATCAAAACCCCATGCGGGTCCCACTTACTAAAATTGTGTTTCTGAAATAAGCCCAACATTCTTACATTATCAAGGAATCATTACCCTCAAAATAGGTGAAAACCAAGTTAAATTAAGGCTAAAATAAATCCCTAAGGTTTTGGGGCTTTGATTGAGAAAGCACTAAAATACACCAAGAGAAGGGTGAATTCTTACCTCAAATTAGAATATAATTGCAAAAATAAATGTTAATCAATCTCCAAAGTCACCTAAAAGCCATAATTTTAAGTTATTGCACTTTATAGGGTTTTGGGTCCTATGAGAATGATGAAGAACAAAAAAAAATTATGGAAAAAGGGCCCTTTTATACTCTGTCTAGGTACTCGTGTCCCACTATTGTAAACCTAGACCTTGATTGTGACATCACGAGCTTGCTGGTGCCAATTGAGATCGCGACCTACACACAATGATCACTGCACTAGATGACTGCCAAGGGTATCATGATGGTATCCCTTGGCTGGCGATAGTGATACACAAGCTAACAACAATGGACTAGGAAAGTTCCAAGTCCCCTCCAAGCCCTCGAGATTCATGCTTAATCTTGTATATGGAAAGAAATAATTTAACCACACCAACTTCGATATTTTAGATGTAATGGTGCAATTATATTTTCAATATGAGGTTGTTTTGACTAAATATGGGTCCCACACTAATATTTTATTCCTTAACTTTCCGACCAATAAGTCAAAATGAGCTTAAATATTCAGGACATGATCAAAGGTTCACCTAGACTAAAATCGATGTTGTAGAGCTACTGGCGTAGTCAAAATTTGAATAAAATATCGTTTAACTGAAGCTCTTTCCCAGTGTTCATTTAAAACTAATGATGTCTTCAAAACAACTAATGTCTCTACCAATCAAATAAACTACTCAGTAACTAAACTGTCAGTGCCAACAAGTCATAAATGACTTAGGGCAGCTATAGAAAAGCTTTAACGTTGAAAATAAAAAGAAATATAAAAAATGACTTGAAGTTTCATTATAATATCCACTACTAAAGGAATGTTGTCTGGGAAAGTTAAGGATTTGGATTTACCTGAAGAATTGAATGGGTGAGGATACTAGGCCCATATCTCGAACCCGATCTCCCAAGTGGCATTCTCCACTGGGCGGTTCCTCCAATGAACCTTAACTAGAGTATTATCTCTAGTGCAAAACCGCCAGACATCACTAGCCAATATAGCACCAGCTCTTTCATAAAGGTCAAACACTCGTCTAACTGTACTGAGTCCCATCGAAGCACATGATACTGATCAAGAATATATCGCCGCAACATAGAGACATAGAAAATTGGATAAACAGTGGCAAAATATTAAGGTACAGTTAACTTAAAAGCTACCTTACCAACTGTGTGGAGAATCTCAGAATGTCCAATATATCTAGGGCTGAGCTTTCCCTTTTTTCGAACCTTATCAAACCCTTCACGGGTAATAAATAGAGGAATACAGCAGTACCAGCTCCAAATTTCAAAGTATGAAGCCTACTGCCTGTATAGGAATTTAACCTACTCTCAACTACTCTCAACCTATCCTAAATCATCCAGACTCTATCTAATGACTCTTAACGCAATTTAGTACGATGGGGCCCAACCCTGGAAGTGTCAAACGATCCAACTAGAGAACGATATCTCTTACCATACAAAGCATCAAAAGGTGATATGTCTATACTTGAATGATAGTTTTTATTAGATGCAAACTATGCCAAGGCTAAGTTCTCTACCCACTATCCTTCAAACTCCATAACACAGGCTTGGAGCATATTCTTAAGGACCTGAATAGTCAGTCCAACTGGCCATCCATCTACGGATGAAAGGTTATACTAATATCCACCTGAGTACCTAGATACTCCTAAAAAGCTCTTCAAAACATGGATGTGAACATGGAACCATGGTCTGAAATAATAGAAATAGGTACACCATGAAAATGGACTGTCTCCCAAACAAAAATATATTCTAATCTCTCAGCACTGAAGGACATCTGAATAGGAAAAAAGTGTGATAACTTGGTCAATTAATCTATAATAACCTAAATACCATTAGAACCATAGGAAATGTGAGGTAAACCACTAACATAATCTACGGTAATCCTCTCCCATTTGCACTCGGGAATGGCAACCTCTGAGTCAATCTACTAAGTCACTAATACTGGGCCTTTACCTGCTAACAACATAGGCAATGAGCTATAAAGTCTGAAACATATTCTTCATACCACTTCACCAATAATATTCTCTCAAATCTCTATACATATTGTTTATGTTAGAATGAATGGAATTTCTAGAGTTGTGAGTCTCATGCAAAATTAACTAAATCAAGTTATCAATCCTTAAAATACAAATACAGCCATCAAATCTCAAAACACCCTTAAAATCCATGGTGTTCCTGTCAAACTCACCACTCAACACCTTATTATGAAGGAAGTGAAGATTACTATCCACATACTGATAAAATTAAATATGCTCAAATAGAAAGAATCTTGACAGAGAATACTATTGTTATTATATTAATACCTGATAGGGACAGAGGATATTATGATGATATGTTGATACCTAGAATGGCTGGAGGTTGATTACAATAATGATGGCCATGATGATGATGATTATGATGAGTTGTGATATTGATTATGTACCTTGCATTCATTTCTTCATGTGGATCGCCTATAGCCAGTATGTACCTATGTCTATCATTTGTTATGGGATGGTTACATAAATATTGGTAAGAATATGCCTTGTGTTGCTATGCGTTGATTTAACCTTTTGAGTCTGGGGCAGTGGGGATACGAATAGTCTCAGGTAGGTTTTTATTTCTCTGGAGTAGCTGGTTATTTGCGTTGTTGTTGATATTGTTATTATCATTATTATCATTATTATTATGGATATCTTAAGATATATTCGACATTGATCCGGTATGAAAAATTGAGGTATGTCTATGGCATCCTCTATCTTATGATGGTACCATTATAAATAATTATATCATGTTTAGCCATGTGGATTAAATACCCTGAGTATGATAGTATTGAATCCTAATAGCATTATTACTCAAAACAACCTTGAAAGGAAATTTTGATGGTTTCATTGAGTCAAGAATGCACAATTTGGTTGGGTAGCATAGTTTGCTTGCATTCATGAGATTTTGAATGAATCTCAAGGGTCCGATCAAAAATTTAGCACTGCACCATGTTTGCTAATGTCAAATCTACTAGTGCGGCCTAAAATAGCCTTCATGTTCATGATTCTTTGGCCATATTAGTGAATTTCAAGAAACCTTGGCCTCCATATTTCTAAGCCAAACTTTGTATTTACAAAAGGTTAGCTGGCCGACCGACCTAAGTCCCTTCTTCAGGTTCATGGTGAACTAGCACATTTGCAAAGACCAGTCTAGTTTAGGTGTTGGTTTGTGGAAGAGGTCCCATGTTTGGGATAAAGGGACCCCTGGCAGCACTAAATATTTCCTCACCTATTTTCAGTGATTTCCTCCAAGTTTGAAACACAATTAAACCTTGAAGAGCATAGAAAATTGTTTATGTTAATTATTTGGCGCTAGGAGAGAGTTATAATCTTTATATAAGCAATCCTGTCATCATTATTTCCATATGTTTCTACTAAATTTTTTTTAACTCTCTGATTTAACTTTAAATCCTTAGTTTAATTTACAGGCTGTTATAGGGCTTATTTATGCTAAGATTTCACCGATTTTAAGGTAAATGATCCTTGAGTTTAGAGTTTTGTGTAGAGGATTTAAAATTCATGATTTGAGAAAGTGATTGCTACATGTGATTTTAGTTCAACTTTTGACCA
Source organism: Capsicum annuum (assembly GCF_002878395.1). Classification (NCBI taxonomy): domain Eukaryota; kingdom Viridiplantae; phylum Streptophyta; class Magnoliopsida; order Solanales; family Solanaceae; genus Capsicum; species Capsicum annuum. The sequence goes on along the minus strand of NC_061115.1, from coordinate 87,550,717 downwards.
AAAGCACTTACATGAAATATGGGTATCGTTATTCTTGTCATAGTGCATAGATTGTTGTTTTGATAGCATGGTAGCTTTCTGAGTTTTTCGAAAAGGGAAAAGCTACAGAATAGTGAGCTTTTAGTCGTGCCACAGTAGGTTAGGCTTACTTTTCTTATAAATTGAGCTTTACTATGGTATTAGTGTAGATTATGCTAGTTATGGGTAGGTATTTATGACGCGGTTGATAATTTAGTATTTTATTAGTTAAAGTTAGCTAGTTTGGGGGCCTTTTTTGTTGAACATTGACCGATTTTCCGTTAAAATAGCTATAATGATACTTTAGGGCTAATTTTATTTTATTTAAGATATTGGGATTGAATTGTAAAGCTTTATTCTAGGATTGGGTAGGTGCTTACCTTAGTATGAATTTTCAGGACTAGTAGCCGCCCCCACCGGCCCTCCTTTTAGGTCAAATGCCTAAATTAAATCCTTATAGGTATAATAGACCTTTATTTATAACTTTAGACTAAATCTTGAACCTTAAGTAAAATTAGGTCATATAGTGAATTTTTGTAGGTTTTGTTACTCGACTTAGAAGAATAATTAGCCTTACGAACTTTGTATATTGACTTGGTGACTAAAACCCATTTCACTTATAGGTTTGACCATATGTATTGGTGACATAGAATTATTTGTACTCAAATTAAGATATAACCTTAGGTTATTATTTTAAACTTATGTACTAGTTCCTGTTCAAGATTGGCATTCACGATCTACGCGCAACATTTGACTATGTTGATACTATTCCCTAATTATGATACATTTCCAAAATTTATGGTTCCAAGGAAGTTCCAGGTATGTTTGAACTTGTGGCACACTTTAAGATTGTTATTGTTAGTATTTCTTCCTTGTTTGGATATAATGGGATTATGGGGGCTCGGTTGAGTTATTCCGCTCTTGTTTGTTCCTTTTGGCTTTTTGGTTTATAGGGGCCTAGTTAGGTTGTAATTAGATAATATTTATTTTTGAGTTATTTATTCTTTATATTTACCCTATTTACTCAATTTTTATAATTATTTTCGCTTATTTCCCTTTATTCCTAACTTTAGTTTACATCACACATTTTATTATATTGTTATTGTAATTTATCTTGTTCGACCCATGATTCTTAATAATTACCCATTGTTATTGTTACTCATTCTAAAATTTTACATCTTTCCCTAATAAAGATTTGAGTATGATCCAGCACCATTGGTTTTGTCTTAAAGCTTATTGCTACTTCAGAGATAGGGTGGGCTTTTTGTGCTGATTGTGGATAGTCTTTCATATATTTTGAGACTACATGTATATTTTATATTGTTATTACACTATTATTTTGATCTAGTGGATTTTGTACTATCCTTACTAGGTCATAGGGATGTATTTTTTACATTTACTCTTATACCGTGTTGTGTAATACGATTATATTTGTATATCACCTATTTATACCTCTATTATATGTATATTGTGTCTTTTCTCTCCCACTATTTATCCCATTACCAGGCATTTTGGGCTATATTTTTTTCTTACCAATTGGTGGGTTAAAGTAGGTGTCATCATGACACGAAAACACTGGTCATGATAAATTGGTATCAGAGCTTAGGTTCACTTGTATTGTTATTACAAGAGCACGTTTCTAGTAAAGTCCCATGGATTAGTATAATGAGGCCCTTATCTTACTTTAGGAGGATACAACATATTCTTAGAAAATTCTCAATTTTTTTGTTTGTATTTGTACATTGAGTCTATATTTATTTTAAATTATCAATGTTCACTCCTTACAATTGGCTAGGTCATAGGCTATAATAGCCAGGGATAGAGATTTCAAGCCTACAACCTGTGCACCCGTTAGAGGAAAAGGTTGACCTAGAGGTCAAGGCCAAGCTAGAGTTGTAACAATAGATACAGAACATGCTAAGGAGTCTTTACAAGATCTTATTATGCTCCCAATCCATAATTATTTCAAAATATTTAACCACCTCAGCCACTAGTGGGCAAAGAAATAGCCCAAGCACTATCGGGGTTTATATCTTTCTTAGTTCTTATATATACTTTACTATAGATATTGGGGTTAGTAGGTTGTGCACTATCAGATGGGGCTCAGTTTTTATATCAGAGTAGTACAGATTTAGAAGAGTAGCCTACAGCTATGGCTCCCAAAGTAGAGGTTCCCCAAGCAACGGTGGTTCCACTTCTAAAAGTGGCTCAGCAAGTTATGATTGTTGAAGAGCAAAACATATTGGGTTGATTTCTAATGTTGACTTCACCAAGGTTTTCAAGGGCCCCATAGAAGGGTGTGTTTTAGTTTCTAACTAGTTTTAAGGAGTGGCTCTATAATTTGGGCCTAGGTTTTCAAGGGCCCATAGAAGAGTGTGTTTTGGTTTCTAACTAGTTTTAAGGAGTAGCTCCATAATTTGGGCCTAGTAGACCCATGATGTGGACCATACCACTTTCCAATTTGATCATGCCACCAGATAGTGATGGAGAGGTTATATAAATTCCAGGCCGGTAGGATTTCTACCTATGACCTAGATTCATCTTCTTTAGGCTATCATGGAAAAATATATGCATTATAGCATGCATAAGCATCTGAAGGATTAGTACATAATCTTGGAGTAGAGTTATGACAATTGTTAAGTATGAGGTAAGGTTTCATGAGTTTTTTATATATGATATATGATCTTACCAATCAAGTAGGAGTGGATTCATTATTTTGTTAAAGGACTGAGGCTTCCTCATTTCATATATACTTAGAGTCTAGTTTCCGATAGCAGTCCTTTCATATATATTTTTATTCTACCCACACTATGGATAATATTCATCACGAGGCCCAAGGGGGCAGAAATAAGAGCCAGTGACAACACAGTTATTGTAGTGGGATCTAAAATAGTGCACAGTTTAGAGGTAGATGTTCATAAGGTAGGTCCCCTCAATAGCAGTCTTATAAGCACTAGGGTCAGTCCAGTAAGCCTATTTAGGTTGCACTTTAGATTGATGATGGGGCTCAGCTCAATTATAGTTACTAAGGTGGTTAGAGTACTGGCCAGTCATTAAAAGATGTACAACAAAGGTCTTTAGACTAATCTATCCACTCTAAGTCAACCAGATCTTTTGGGCATAGTAGATTGCCTAAGGCATGTTTAATTATAGGGTCATTGGTCATTTTGCCAAAGAGTATTCCAAACATAGGATGGTTTAGCTTCTAGTATAAAGTGTTCAACCAATAATATTAGTGTTGCCTTCAATAAAAAGAGGTGAATAGGGTTTTAGGTATTGTCACCAAGATGCTAGAGGAGGTCCTTAGGCAGGTAGGATAGGTGGTCAGGTCGAAACCCAATTCATAAGTGGGCTATGTTGTACCTGGTAGGCCAAAGGCAAAGCGTTTGGATGCTATTATTACTAGAATAATTTTAGTAAGTCGTTAACCAACTACTACTTTATTTGATCTAGAATCCATATTTTAATATGTTTTTGCTTATTATGCACTTCGATTAGCATACTTAGGAGCCTTTGTTTGTGAAATTGTCTGTATCTACTCCCATGGGTGATTCTTTGATAGTGCATTGGGTCTATGGTTCTTCTATGGTAATCACTTAAGAGTATGAAACTTAGGTTAACTTTATTGTGCTAGACATAGTAGATTTTGATGTGATTTTAAACATGCGCTAGTTATCCCCCTATTATAATTTTTGGTTTTTTTGCAAAAAACTTTACCTTAGGCACACCTTTTATACCCTAATTATGTCGAAGAGTTCTGTTAGATGTGCACCAACAGTCGTGCACCAATAGGGATTATTTCTTATGTTTGATCTAGGATATAGGTAAAGAAAGGTTTTGAATCATATTTTCTTATGATTATGATGTTAGTGCAGAAAGTCCTTCTCTTGATGTGTTGTCATAATTTGTGATTTTCCTAATATTTTTCCTACTGACCTACCTAACCTTCTTACTGAGCACGATGTAAGGCTTTATATTGACATTGATCCAGTCACTTGACCTATTATTATGGAAAGTTACTAAGTATTCCTACAAAGCTAAAAGAGCAAAATTCTCAGCTTCAAAATTTTCTAGCTAAGGGCTTTATTGGGCTATGTGTATCTCATTAGGACCCTCTTATCTAGTTTTTGAAGAAAAAGGATGATTCTATGCATATGTATCTACTACAAGTAGCTAAATAACGGGAAACTGAAGAATAAGTATCCTATTCCTCGTATCTATGATTTATTTGACAAACTTCAGGGTTTATCAATGTTCTTTAAGATTTACTTATGATTTGGATGCCATTAGTTGAGGATTTATGCAAAGGAAACTTCTAAGATAGCCTTCAGGACTCGCTATGGCCACTATGACTTCTTGGTGATGTCTTTTGGGTTAAAAATTCCTCAACATCATTCATAGGATTAATAAACCACATTTTTAGTCCTTATTTTCATTTCTCTATGATAATCTTTATTCATAGTATCCTTGTCTATTCAAGAAGTATAGATTTGAACGACCAGCATTTGAGAATGATGCACCAAATATTGAAAGATCATAGGATATTTTCAAAATTCTCAAAGTGTGAGTTCAGGCTAGATTCTATGAAATTCCTATGAAACATAGTGTCTAAGGATGGTATTATGATGGATCCAACAAAGATTGAGGCTATTCATCAGTAGTCTAGACCTATATCTCCGATCGAGGTTTATAGCTTTATTGGTTTAACAAAATACTTTTGGCGGTTCATTGAGATATTTGCTACTATTACCGTGCCTATGGCTATATTGATTATGAAGGAGGTTATTTTTTAGTGGTTCCATGATTTTTAGGTGTGTATTTTGAAGCTCAAGAACTTTTTCACTTTGGCTCCTATATTGACTCTTCTATTTAAAAGAGAAGGATCTACTATGTATTGTAATGTTTTTGGTGTTGTTTTAGGGTGTGTTCTGATGCAGCAGGACTACGTTATTTCTATGCATTAAGGAAACTAAAGGTGCATGGGGGAAACTACCTCACAAATGATTTTGAGTTGGCAGCAATAGTGTTTGCACCTAAGATTTAAAGGCATTACTTTTATGGTGTTCACTATGAGATTTTCACAGACAATCATTGTCTTTAGTACATTTTGACCCAAGGGGATCTTAATTTGATACAGTACAGTTGGATTGAGTTGTTGAAGGACTCTAACATTTCTATTCTGTACGATCCAGAAATGCAAATATGGTACCAAACACCTTGAGTTGGAAGGTAGTAAATACGGTAGCCTAGTCCCTATTTTAGTTTTGGAGAAACTATTATCCTTTCATTCTTTATCCAACTTGATGATTTGGATTGATATTTAAAACCCCAAGGGGATTCTTTTTGGTGTTGAGGCTAGGTCCACCTTCATAATGCATATTTTGGGCTAACAGTTTAAGGATTGTTGTCTTTGTGGCCTTCATTGCCAACTTTTGTGATGGAAATCCAGGAGGGATATATTAAATTCTTAGGGCATTTGAGATTCAAAATTTGGAGACTTGTATTATTTGGTTCTACAGAAGGTTCATAGCTTCAGAGACTCTATTCATTATGGGACATCTATGATGTATAGATATTTGAGACAACACAACTAGTGATGTGGTATTAACAAAGAAGTAGCAAATATTTTAGCATGATGTTATTATTGTGAGTAGGTAAAGTTTGAGCATTTAAGTCCTAGTAGATTTCTTCAAAGAGTACCCATCCCTGATTAGAAGTGGGAGCAAAATGGATTTTGTGATTTGTTTAACTCGCACTTCTTATGGTTCTGCCAATATTTGGGTCATGATAGATTGATTAACCAAATTGAATTATTTCATCCCTATTCGGATTTCCTTTAGTATTGAGAGGTCAAACCATATCTATGTTTGAGAGATAGTGTGCCTTCATGGAGTACTTGCGTCTATTAATTTTGATAGAGGCTTAGTGCTCAATTTTAGCTTCTAGAGGACTTTTTAGGAGGAGTTGGGTACTCAGGTTAACCTTAGCACCGTGTTTCAATCCTAGACCAATGGAAAGTCAGAATGGACTATTCAGGTTTTGAAAGATATGCTCTATGCATATGTTATGGACTTTGGAGGTCAGTTGGAGCAGTATTTAGCCTTAGTAGAGTTTTCTTATAATAATAGCTACTATTAGAGTATTGAGATGGCTCCATTTGAGAAATTGTATGGTAGGCATTGTCAATCTCTAATTAGTTGTTTGAGACTTCCAAGGTTTAACCTCATGGTTTCTACATTCTATATGAGTCTTTAGACAAGGTTTGGATTATTCAAGATAGGCTACGAGTAGCTCAAAGTAGGTGTCACGGCTCAATTTACGAGTCATAATGGAACCTACTCTATCCCACCAATAGGTAAGCCAAACTATAACCCAGAGCTAAACACAATAGGTTAACTTTGTAGAAAATGCCCATAAGGCAAAAAACAACAAGTGCAACTTGTAAATAAAACAAGGTACTAAGAATAGATAAAAGATAGTCAATATATAGATATCATCCCATGACTTGATAGAGCCAGTACAAGAACGACTATAAACATACTCCAAGTATCTGAAATAGTCAATACAATCTTTCTGAAAACTAAAAACTATACATAAGTAAGATAAAAGGAAATGGGTGACTCTGACTCCAAGTGTCACACTATCTCTAGAAATAAACACAACATGAATATTGATCAGTGGCGATAACTAGTACTCAGATCTGCACCAAAAAGGGTATAGAGGTGTAGTATGAGTACTAAAATCAGGGTACTTAGTAGGCATCGTCAGCCAACTGAGCTAAATAATAATATAAGTATGATTAAATAAAAGATATGTAACTAACATAACATAAAACATCAACACATGCAATCATAACTACAAAATTGGCCCCAATAATCCAATTAGTGCAGAAAAGTAAATAACCCATTGCAAGTCCCCATAATCTTGGAAGGTACAAACATGATAGTATAACCCGCCACCATTATTTATTAAGTTTCATGATGCAACTAGAATTCTTCCATGCATGATAAACCATATCTATCATTTACCCATTAGCAATCATTTAGCATCTAACCACTAATTATTATCTTATCATTATTTATCAACAAATCACCATTTATCAACTAATCATGGTATCACTAGAATTCCTTCATATCAAGCCACATTATAACCATTGACTCATTTTCAAACTTAGCTATAATTACTATTATTCACAGCCCTGTATCGTCATACTATAATAAGTATATCACTATAGTATAATGTGTATATCCAAACTCAAATTGATAAATTTAATCAACAACATCATCATAAATATCATCATCGATATCATTCTCTGTATCATCACCAACATCATCAATTATCATCATCAATGTCATAGCCATCCTCCGGACCTGCAAGAGCCATAATAATCAATATCATAATCATTATCTGGACTTGAATTGATATTTTTATAGTTCATAGCATAATCAATATCTAGACATATACCGACAAGAATATCATAATTACCATCCAATAGCATAATCATTATAGTATTCAATACCATAACCGCTAGCATAGCTATTTAGCATAATCATTAATCATAATCAAAGCATCATCTCTAGCATAGTCACTGATATAGTAAATAAGCATGATATTTAGTAAAAACAATAGCATGATCACTAATATAACCACTAACTTAGTCAATGGCATACCTAATGGCCCTATCGATAGCCTAATCAATGGCTTAATCAATATATAATCAAGGACTTATTCAATAGCATATAAAATTAGCTCATCATTAGCTTAATCAATAAGTTATTCATAGCATAATTAATAAGCTTACTCCCAATGTCAACCCATTATAACCATCAGGTACCAAGGCATCTCAATATCACTGAAATAAATATTTTCTAGATGTACACAAGTGTATAAAAAGTTTTCAATAACTAACACAAGTCATGGTCTAAGATGGGTCAAAGAGCCCATTTCTAAATCTTAAAAATCCATTACCAAGCAGGGTCTACCCTTGACTAGGGTAAGGTATCTAAATCCACTATTAGATGTTGGATAAGCCGTAACTAGCCCTAGGATCGTAATTTCTCCCAATAAAGGGCAACTAAGTCAATTCCACCTAAGATAATGACACTAGGGTAAGTTTTACTCTAAACACTAATGACCAACGTGAACTCCTCATTTGTTGAGTAACTTAAGAATTTCCATTCTAAATAAGAGCCTTCAAGGTAAACTACACCTAAGGTATGGTTAACTAGGCTAATTATGCCCAAATGTGATATCCAAAATAGCCTAAACGGCCAAACTAACCCAATTATTGAAATTTATCACACCAAAACCTAAAACCCATCCCAAATCTAATACAATATCATAAACATACTATGAATTAGCTCAATCTACAAGGAGTAAAACCTAGCCTTCCTGAATGTCTAAGAAAGCTCAAAAGATTCACTAAATCACCATTATTCCTTTTTGAGAAGCTTCCACAAGATGTCAAGCAATAAAAATCACATTCTACCAAGCAACACGAGAATAACGATACCCATATTACACCATTATGTTTCGAGTCCAAATATTTACACAATAGTTTCATAAGGGTCGCACTTATGAAAATTGTGTTTCCAAAACCAACCCAACGTTCCCCATACTCAAGGAGTCATTACCAACAAAAATGGGTGAAGTTCAGATAATTTAGGGCCAAAATCAAGCCTCCAAGGTTTAGGGATTTTTGAATAAGAAATGAGAAAAATCTAACATGAAAAGGGTGGAATCTTACCATAAATCGAACGATAATCGTGTAAGCAAGTGTCAGCCAATCTCCCAAATCATCCACAAGCTTTAATTTCAAGCTATCTTACTATTTAGGGTTTTATCTCTTTTAGAAATGGATGAAGAATGGCAAAAAGGGGATAAAAAGGGACTATTTATACCCATTCTAGGTGCTCGAGTGTTGCTATCGTGACAATCACTTTCGCGACTTTGATATCACATTAGTGACCTGGAAAAGATAAATAGCATCTCATGATCATAATTTGTGGCCATTTCTATCATAATCTTCTAAGGCATAAATAGTATATGCCGATCGTAATTTAGTGAAATTGCGATTACGATTGCACCAACAACCCTGGAGCACTAGATTTTTCCTATGTTTGGAATGGACTTCAATCAGGTGCTCATGATTTGTTTGGAACCTCTTACACACAAACAAACTATGATATTAAACAAAATTGAATACTTCTGCCACAATGGTGCAGTTAAAATTTCCATGTGAGGTTGTTTCAACAAAAAGTTTTCCCATACCCAATTTTTATTGTAGTAACTTTCTGATCGATAGGTTGAAATAAATCTGAGTGCCTCGGGAATAGAACATAGAGTCCATATAGCCTAAAATCAATATTATAGAGATGTTGGAATAGTCATAATTTGTATTCGAGGTTGTTTCACTAAAATTTTCTCCCGATGGCCATTTGGAACTAGCGAAGACTTCAAAACAGGTAATTATCTCTAAAAAAACAAATGAACTTCCCCATAATCGAATTGTCAGCTCTACCAAGTCAAAAATGAATTAGGGAAGCTATATAAAATCTCTAATGGTTAAAATAAGCAAAAACATGAAAAATGACATGAAGGGTCATTGTAATATCCATTACTAAAGGAACATTCATCCGTGAAAGTTAATGATTAGTATGTACCTGAAGTCTTGATAAGGTGATGATACTGGCCCTACATATCTCTCTCGATGCCTCATGTATCCTCCTCTACTTGGCGATACCATAACTTAACCTTAACTATAGGAATTCACCTAGTGTATAGAAATCTTACATCACAAGCAAAAATAAGCACAAGCTCTTCTACGAAGGTCAACTGCTAACCAACTGGACTGAGTCCGATCTAAGAACATAACATAGAATAGGAATACATCTAGGGATGAGCTTTTCCTTACTCCCAAACCTTATCACACCCTTCATAGGCAATACATAGAGAAATACCCAATCACCAAATCCAAATCTCAAGGCATAAAACTTGTGTTCTGCATAGGCCTTCTACCTACTCTAAGCTACTCTAAACCTATCCTGAATCAACCCTAACTCTGTCCAATGACTCCTAAAGAAAATTAGTATAGCAGGGTAGAATCTTGAAAGTCTCAAAATAACTAAATGGTGAACGTCATCGCCTTCCATACAAAACCTCAAAAGATGTCATTTCAATACTCAAATGATAATTATTATTATATGCGAACTCTTCAAAAGGTAAGTGCTCCTCCCACTGACCTTAAAAATACATAACACAAGCTTCAAGCATATCCCTAAGCAACTGAATAGTTTTCTTAGACTGTCCATTTATCTGCAGATGGAAGGTTGTACTAAGATCCACCTGAGTATCTAACTCTTTCTTAAAATCTCTTTAAAAGCTAGAAGTAAGCGTGAAACCTAATCTAAAATAATAGATATGGGCATACCATGAAAATTTTCTATCTAACACCCATATTTATGGGCTAACCTCTCTGCACTGAAAGATATCTGAATAAGAAGAAAATATGCTAACTTGGCCAACCGGTCCATAATAACCTAAATACCATCAAAACCATAGGAAGTACAAGGAAATCCACTAACAAAATCCATGGTAATCTTCTCCCACTTCTACTTGAGAATGGTTAATCTCTGAATTAATCCACCTGGCCATTGATGCTCGGTCATCACCTATTGACAACAAAGGAATTAAGCTATAAATTTTGACACGTATCTCTTTATTCCACTCCACCAATAATGTTGGTTGAAATCTCTATACATTTTAGTTGTGCCTAGATAAATAGAATATCTAGAGCTATGAGCCTCGTGCAAAATCAACTAAATCAAGTCATTGATCCTTAGAATACAAATGCGGCTATCAAACCTCAAAACACCTTTAGAATCTAGGGTGGACCGCTTGGACTCACCACTCAACACCTGATCATGAAGAAAGCAAAGCTTACTATCCTCAAACTGACAACCTAAATCTTCTCAAAAAGCAAATAACTCAACTCAACACTAGTAGGAATCCTCCTTGGTCTAAAATATCACAGAGAACCATTAAGTTGGCTAAGGACTAAATATCCCATGCCAATGGTCTCTGAGAAACTGAATACAAGCTAAACTACATATACTCACCATATTCAGACTTAAGGAATATGTTACCATATTTGCCTTGCCTGGATAATATAAGATAGAAATATCAAAATACTTAAGCAACTCCATCCATCTACGTTGCCTAGCATTAAGCTCCTTCTAGGTCATAAGATACTTAAGACTTAGATGATTTGTGAAAATCTCACAATGCATACCAAAGAGATAGTGCCTCCAATATTTAAGCGCAAAAACTATCGCCACCAACTCCAAATCATCAGTGGTGTATCTAGCTCCTATACCTTAAGATGCCTCTATGAAAAAGCAATATCATGATCCTAATATATTATCACACAACCCAAGCCAATACCAAAAGCATCATAATACAGGGTGAATCCCTTACCATCAATAGGAAGATCTAGAATAGGAGCTAAATTAAGAAAATCCTTTTCAAAATATCAAATCACACTCCTCATACCATCAAAAAGAAACCTCCTTCTAAGTCAATATAATACAAGTTACTAAAATTGTAATACCCTAAACTTTCTTTTAGAAGAGTTTCATCCTTAAGAAGAGTAAGGGCTGACTTTCCAAGTGAGAAATATTTTAAACCATGTAGAATTTTCCTAATATTGAATTTTTACATGTGGATAATTGAATAATCGTTCCGTCGATAAAAAATTTATCAAAATCTAATGTTGGGGTAAACAGTTATGGACATTTTATAGAAAGTTATCTAAACTACCCAGGTGCTATGGGCAAGCCGACGGACCATTGAGTAGCGATGGACCATCGCCCATAGCCATCTCCATAATGCACTAGCCCCATTCAGTAGCTAAGAGCGATGGTCAGGACTGACAGACCATCGATCTATCGATGAACCGTCACCCCAGGCCGTCGCAACAAGGCAATAAGTCCCAGTTCTTGTCCAGGTGCGATGGTCAGTCGACATACTATCGACCTAGTGATGGACCGTCGCACCCCACCATCACATATCCCGTTCAGTTTTTTTATAGTTATTTTAGAAAGGGCTTTTTTGTCGTTTCCAACCTTTTTAGCACCTATTTATATCATATCAAGGCTCCCAACTTAATTATTCATCTACAACATCAAAATCTAGGGTTTCTTTCATGATTAGAAACCCAAGAAAAAGGTCAAAACCCTTCTTCAAGAATACTCAAGAAACCAAGAATCTCTCCAAGAACCTTCAAGAAAGAATCTCCTAAGGTATGTTAGTTGTTGATTCTTGGGTTCCTTCCACCCAAGAAGTCCAAGAATTTAAAAATTACAAAGTTTATGTATTTATGAGATTTCATGATTTATGTGTATTGAAGTTCATGATTATGTGTTGTTGAGTTGTAATTCATGCTTTTGAATACAGGTTGGAAGTCTTGATCTTGATATGGGTTGAATTTCATCATGTCCATGTTAAATCCCTAAATTTTCCAAGTTGGTTGATGAAATCATGATACTTGGATATAGTATTTGTTGTACAACTAAAGCATGCTCCCCACATATTTGACAAAATACTTATGTAAAGGAAATAGAGTCAATATAACATGGTTAGAAAGAAATTCCCAATTATGTATAAGTTCATGTAAGCCAAGTGTTTGTTAAAAAGCCGTATTGAATGAATTATGATATGTTGTATGCATTTCCATTTATGTGTATCCCTTATTGAGTAAACTTTGAGATATTCGTATGCACTTTCTATTCCATCACATGTTCATGATATTCAAGTGATTGGCGAGATATCGCATTAATTATGTTATGGATGATCGCCTATTTTTATGTCATTTACGATTTGTCCTATTTTATGATATTTATGTTATCGAGTCTTGTGAAATTTAGCTACTTGTCCAGAGTTGAGTCAGTCTCAAGATAATCTCAGTCGTGCTATGCGCAGTAAAATTTAGATAGTTATGGAACTTAAGGAATTTAGTGATCTCAGTATAAGTGAAATCCAGTCTCAGTATCAGTCTAATTCGACTTAGTATTCAGTTCTGACTTAACAGTATTCAGAAGTAACCAATATTCAGTAGTACTCAGTAGTATTCAGTATTCATCTCAGACTTTAGTGAGACTCAGTAGGCTAACAAAAATTCAATAGCATTAGCCAGATAGTAGAATCCAAATCGCATTCTGTCAAATAACAAAACAAAGTGAACTCAGTCAGATCAATCACAAAATATGAACAATAGCTAATTCAGCTCAATCTAAGTTCAGTTAAGAATCAGTTCAGAGTCCTTTATTTGGGAGTAGGAACTAGTATCGAGTGTGTGCAGGGATGATGGCTTCCCTGTTAAATAGGTAGAGTTGTTATTAACAATCCCTGAACTCCAAAACTGCATAACTAGTGCAGGACCAGGATCCACCCGTTTGATTAAGGCTTAACTTCATACTGCCTTAGGCTTAACTTTCTATTCAGGTTCACTCGTTAAAGAGGCTTTACCATAATAGAGGTCCTTACCCATGGTATGGTATTGACACCTTTCCAGTTGGGGTCCCATTATGTCAGATTCGAGGTATGTTGGTTAAGTGAGAACTCCCACAGTTGTAGTTTCAATATCAGTCTTCAAAGTAGAACTCAAAAATCAGGACTGTCAGATACAGTCACCCATCTCAGTAAGGAACTTATATAGTTCCATAGATTCATGGACCACCCGCCAGATAGGCCTGGTCTTGGATAAAGTTAATCAGTATCAGTACGAATAGATCCAGAGATCACTAATTAGATAGGCCTGATCTCAAACTCAGTCCATCATTTCTATTATTGAAAGATTCAGAGATCCTTTGCTAGATAGTCTGATCTCAGATACAATCATTCTTTATTATTAGTAGTAGATTCAAAGATCATATGTTAGAAAGGTTTGATCTCAGATTTAGTCAGTCGATAGTAGCAAGCTCAGAACTCAGTTATTGATATGAGTAGATTTGATTATTCAGTATTCCAGAGTTAGTAAACTCGAATATCAGTATTATTAGACCTAGTCATCAGTAAGTCAGTATTCAAAAACCAATATTTAGAGTACGTATTCAGTGTTACAACGATTCCACTTTTTGTTTGTGCATTCATGCATATATCCCATTCAGTATTCTCATGATATTCAGTTAGGTAATGTTCATGCATAAGCCTTTGCTTTCAGCCTTATCTTATCTAGCATACCAGTACATTCAAAGTACTGACACATACTTTCCTACTCTATGGTGTCTTACACCATAGGTTCAGACGTACGGGGCCCAGAGCACCCATAACAGTCCAGACTCAGTCAGCAGTAATAGACGCAGTAGTGAGTCCTCTTTATTCGATGATGACCCATATTTTATTATGTCATCAGACTCAACTTATTCGCAGTAGATGGAGTTAGTTAGGGATATGTCCTATCAACTCCACAGTTCAGACAGTTTAGAGGCTCTTCAGACAGATGTATCAGTATTCAGTTTTTAGTTTTGATTATTTTAGATGTTTTGAACCTTATGGCAAGTTTCTTCCAGTTTTTCATAGTTATTTCAGTATATTATACAGTGATCAATTACAAGTACAAGCAGAGGGTTAGCTTATGGTCCTTCGGGATCATGAGCATCGTGTGGCGTTCTGATTCTAGAAATTTAGGGCATTACAAAAATAGTAGCAAAACTCTCAATGAATCATCTATAATAACCAACAAAACTAATAAAGCTATGAACCTCATCAGAGATATAGGACTAGCCTAATCACAAATAGCCTCAATCTTTGTCAGGTCTACTATAATCCCATCCTTAGATGCCACATGCCTAAGGAATATCACCGACTAAATACAAAACTCACACTTAGATAATTCGGCAAAAGGCATATGAAATCTCAAGGTTTGAAGAAAAATCCTCAAATTTTGTGCATGCGCCTCCCTACTCCTTGAATACTCAAGGATGTCATTGATAAATACAATCATGAAGGAATCTAAATAGTTTCTGAACACTTGGTTCATCAAATCTATGAATATGGTTGATCTCTCATCTAGAGGTGTCTATTAAGGTCATAGGGGTGTTCCTCAGGATGCTCGAGGTGGTTCTCAAGTAGGTAGGATAGGAGATCGATTAGATGCTCTATAACTATAGGTAAATCACATCTCGCAATTTCAATTTATGGCCATTTTTATTGCGAACTTCCAAGGTATAAATCATATATGTTGATCATGATTTACTTCTATTATGATCAAGATTTCACCAGCATCCCTAGTGCACCAGATTTTTTCTAAGTTTGAAATGGACTTTGATCGGATGCTCGGGATTCATTCGGAACCTTGTGCACATAATAAACTATGCTACCATACCAAATTTAATGTTTCTGACTTAATGGTATAGTGGAAATTTCTATCTGAGTTAGTTTTGATAAAAAGTAGGTCCTACAACTAATTTCTATTTTCTTAATATTTTGACCAATAGGTTGAAATGAGACTGGGTGCATCAGGACCCTAACAAAGAGTCTATCTAACCTAAAATCAATATTCCAAAGCTGATGAAATAGTTAAAAGTTTAATTTGAAGTTATTTGACTAAAGTTTTAACCTGGTGGACATTTGGAACATGTGATGACTTCAAAATATAGAATTAGCTCTAAACACCAGATAAACTGCCCGATAACCAAACTATTAATTCCAAAAAGTTATAAATAAATTATGGCAGCTATAGAAAAACTCTAATTATGAAAATAAGCATTAATATAGAAAATAACCTAAAGGGTCATTGTAGTAGGCAAAAGAATTATGCAAATAATAGGTTTCACGCTTTGAAGTTTTGAGTTAGTGACTGGGTTTTCCTTCAAGTTTAACCTATATATGGAGTGATAAGGTTTGGGAAGAGAAGAAATGTCATCCCCAAATATAGTAGGCCATTTGAGATACTTTAAAATATTAGGGAGGTAACTTATGAGTTGGCCTTACTCTCATACTTTTTAGTTGTCATCAAGTTTTCTATGAATCTATGTTGTGGCATTATATTTTGGATAAGTCGCATATGCTTCATTGGGAATTAGCTTAGTTTGATGAGAGGTTGACCTTTGTGTAGGAGATAGTTGCTATAATAGTTAGAGATGTCAAACAATTGAATATTAGAGAAATTCCTATGAATTAAGTTCAGTGGATACATCATCAATGGAGAAGGAAACCTAGGGTATTGAGAGTAATTTTCTACCCTGGTATCCCTTCTTTTTTGAGTCTTTAGGTACCTCTTCATCATTTACTTTTGTAGATGAAAGTTTCTTTGGTAGTGAATATTGTAATGATTGGTTATTTTCAATGTTTTATCCTTTTTTTATGTTTAAAGCTTTTCCATACTATCCGTAAGTTATTTATAACTAGCTGGGATTGACAGTTTGGTTGCTGGATAGTTCATTTAATTTTTAGAGAAAATTACCTATTTTGGATCTTTCGCCATTAAGAAAAAGATAATGGGCCTAAATATGAGGTAAATAGTCTGGAATGACAATTCTTACTGTCTCATCAGCTTTGAAATGTCAACTTTATACTAGGAGAACCTATGTTTTGGCTCTTGAGAATCTTAGACTCATTTTAGGTTATTGGGTGGATTTTAGTTAAAATTATCCTTTGGGTGTGGGGCATATTTTTAATTAAAATAACCTCGGATTGAAATTTTGATAGCGTTGTTGAGTCTGAAATGCAAAATTTTGTAAAATAGCATAGTTTATTTGCATTCATAAGATTCTGAATGTATCTCAAGGATCCGATTATAAATAGCTAAGTTTGTTTGTGCTACATCTACTAGTGTCAGCAAAAAATATCTTTCGCATTCGCGAGTCCTTGGCTGTACTCATGAAGTTCAAGAAACCTTGTCCTCTAAATTTGTGAACCGGCCTTTGAATTCGCAAAAAGTCAGCTGGTCGACCGAACCAAGTTCCTTCTTTATAATTGTTGTGAATTGGCTGCACTCACAAATGATAGTCTGAGTCAGGCATTTTTTTCACAGAAGGGGTCTCGCATTTACAATAATGGAAGACCTATCAGTATTAAGTATTGTCTCACCAATTTTTATCCATTTCCTCGAAGTCTAGAACATTATTAAAATATAGGGAGCTTATAAAATAATGGAATTTAATTATTGAGTACGGATGCAAGGAGTGAGTTAGAGGCTTTATTGAATTCATCCCCTAGTCATTATTATCGTAAGTTTATAATTATTCTCTAGATTAACTCTCAGATTTAACCATAAATCCCTAGTTTACTTTGCGTGCTGATTTGAAGATTATTTATGTTTAGATTTCAGCCATTTTTTGAGTTTAGAGAGATGTGTTGACGATCCACATGGAAATTTAGTTTGAATTTTGACCTGGACCATTTATATTTATATGTATATCGTTACTCTAATATTAATGTATAGATTTTTATTTTGATAGCATGGCACCTTTTAGAGGTTTCTCAGAAGGGAAAAGTTCTAGAGAAGTAGACAATGCGAGGTTTCGGAGAGTCCAGGAAGGCTAGACTTACTTTTATCATATATTAAGATTTATTATGGTAATATTATGGTGTTATGATATTTATGGGTGTATATTTACTTCTTTGTTAATAGTTTAGTATTTTATTGATTAAGCTTAGCCGGTTTGTGGGCCTTTTTTGTAGAAGTCGGACTATTTTCCCTCATAATAGCTATAATGATACTTTAGGACTAGTTTTTGTTTATTTAAGACCCTAGAATATAATTGTAAAGCCTTAGTATATGATTGGGTAGGTGTTTCTTAGTATGGATTTTTTAGACTAGTAGCGGGCCCCGTTGGCCCTCCTTTTAGGTAAAATACCTAAATTAGCTCCTTATACATATAAGAGGCCTTCATTTGTCACCTTACACTAAATCTTGAACCTGAAGGTGTCTTAGGTCATTTAATGAATTTTGATTTGCTTTGTTACTTGAGTTAGAGGAACAATTGCCCTTTAAGACCTTCTACAAAGACTAAGCCATTAAATACCCACTTCACTTAAAGATTTGATTGTTAGTCTTGAGGATTAGAATTATTTGGACTTAAAAGAAGCTATAACCTTGTTTTGTCATTACTTTAAACTTATTACTATCTTCAGTTCAAGTCTGGCATTTATGATCTACACGCAGCCTATTACTATGATAATAATATTCCCTAGTTCCGCTTGAAGTCTAACATTTATGGTTCGATGGGTCTTCCAGGTATGTTAGCACTTTTGGCACACTTTAATTTTATTATTATTGGTAATTATTTTTCATTTGTATCCACCAAGCTTATGGGGGCTTGGTTGGGCTATTCCTCTCTTATTTGTGCCTTCCGTGCTTATGGGGGTATGGTTAGGTTGTATTTATACTACATTTACTTTTGAGTTACTTATTCTATATATATACTGTGTTTGCCCGATTTTGAGTATTATTTCCACTTATGCCCCTTTATTCATGACTTTAGTTTATATTCTCATATTTTATTATATTGTTATTAGTAATTTTGCTTGGTCACCTATGATGTTTACTTAGTACACATTGTTTTTCTTCTCATACTACACTTTTGCATCTTTTATATGAAGCAGATTTGATTGCGATCCACTATTATTATTGTGGTCCTTAGGTTTGCTGCTACTTCAGCACTAGGATGAGCTTTCGGAAACCGATGTTGATCTTTTCTCCTTCTTCTATTTGTGGATAGTCTTTTACATATTTGAAGACTATGTGTATATTCGATACTTTCTAGTACTCCATTCTTTAATTTAGTGGTTTTTGTATCGACCCTACTAGGTCAAGGGGATGCTCTTTTGTAGTTTTACTCCTATTCCTTATAGTTCAGTAGGA
Organism: Capsicum annuum; assembly: GCF_002878395.1. Classification (NCBI taxonomy): domain Eukaryota; kingdom Viridiplantae; phylum Streptophyta; class Magnoliopsida; order Solanales; family Solanaceae; genus Capsicum; species Capsicum annuum. The sequence goes on along the minus strand of NC_061115.1, from coordinate 87,531,834 downwards.
TCGTATCTATATATCACTGCTTAGTACCTCTATTGTAGGTCGATTTTTGAATTTTCTTATCTCCCACCATTTAACCCATTACATGACATTCGAGGCTATAGTTTAGCATATCTAATGGAGGATTAAAGTAGGTGCCATCATGACTTAGGAAATTGAGTCATGAGAGGATCCCTACTGATTTAAAATATAAAAGTTGCATACGACTCACTAGTTTTAGTACATGTATGATTAGTTTATGAATATTTCACATGATTCAGTTTTCTAGTTTAATTTCAAGACAAAACGAGTCATTGTGCCTTTTTTCTTACGTATCCTGATTTACTTGACTATTTTTCCAACACACTTATTCTTAGCATGATTTAGTACTTGACCTATTATTTTAGTTAAATTAAGTTCTTTCATGATTTCTAGCTCAATCTCATGTTTACATTTAATGATTTACTTTTGGGTCATTGTACACTAGGTTAAATAATTTTCAGATAAAATGTTTGACTAAAAATGACTTCATGTTTTAGCATGACTATGTACATTACTTACAGTTTCCATATCACTCAATTCATTAAAAGTAGTGACTACATGCTCTTGTTTTGGTATATCCTATTATGATATAGGTCTAGTGTCTAGATTAAATTATGCATTTTGTTCATTCCTGCGATAGTACAGTATCTTATGGTGACTCCACATCTTTTGAGGTTGGATATTTCATACCATACTTATTCAGGTATGTATTATGGTTTTATTTATTTAGAGTTAGCTAGGGATATATCCTAAGAACTCGTCAGATTAATTAGAGGCTTTTAGACACTGTTAGATATTGTAGTCTTATACTGTTCAGACTTATTCAGTAATGAGAATTATTTTTCAGCTTCCACATAGATATTTTAGTATATTTTCTAGTATCATGCCAGCACCATGAGTAAGTTTGGAGTTACTTGTGCTCCTAAGAACCGTATTACATTCAGGGTGTTCTCTGGCGGTATTATATATTCAGATCTTAGCTTAAAATTTTTAGGGTGTCACATCCTTATTGTAGAGTTGTAGAATGGAAACTTAAGCAATATACTACATTTATATTAATTGCAAAATAAATATTTTTATAAAGAAGATGAACTAGCTAAAAGCTTGAAAACATAATTAAGAGTTGGTGAGAACGGGTGACCAGTACATCAATGTCAATTGAAAACAGTTTCACTGGTAGTGGTAGAAAGATGTTGAGGAGAGTTTGGCAATTCAAGAGATGAAGGTTATGGATAAACACCATTTTTGGGTTTTCTTAGTAGTAGAGGCACCCCATGCAAAGGTCCTTTACAATAAATAAATAAGGTAAGATGAGATTGAGGCATATTTATCATTACAAATTAAAGTTAATGAAAAAATAAGGTTCCTTGTGATCTTTGGAACACATACAACATTGGATGAAGTTAAAGCACGAGAGCATGTGATTTTATGTTCATCGCCATCAACAACCATGATGTCTTTGTTTTCTTTCATAATCTAAGTTATGTGATATGATGCGAGGCACCAGAATCAACAAGTCAATTTTTATCAATGCTAGTGTTGTGAGTTGCATAGTTAAAACATGATTGATATGTTTAAAATTGAGCATGATTTCTTGAATATCCATCAGATGCAGATCCATTCATTAGAGAAAGAATCCCCAATAATTTTCAACATTGTTTCACCTAGTGGCCAAACATACCATAAAGTTGATAGGTGACACAAGGACAATTCTTATGGTTGTTTTTACCAGCATGTTGATCACCAAAATTTTTAGCAGTGGGTCTATCTGTTGGATTTGAGTTTTTTCCTATAAGTGAAGCATGATTGGGTTAACAACACTTGTTATATGGAGATGATTTAGCAGCAAAAATTTTTGTAACTTGAATTATGGTAGAGGAAGATGAGTGAATAAAATTCTACTAAAAATTAAGGTCTTATCATAAAGTTCTTCAAACATTACTAGGGTTTCTCGGGCTCATAGAGCTACAATGATAGTTTCATATTCTATTAGTAATCCATAGTGAGCATGAAGGAAGAACTTATCCATGAAAGTTAGAATGTGAGCCAAGGCTAAACTATTGCAGATTTGTTTGATCTTTATCTAGTATGAAGTAATAGTGAGTTATCAATTTTCATGTTGCTTAGATACTCTCTAAAGACTCATGGTATAAGCACGTGATAGCTTTACATAGGTTGTTGCTAGGTTTTACCAGAGATCATAGGAAGACTTGGCATCAATGACAAATAAAGAGGCAATAATGGCATGCCGAATGAGATGGTCTTCTCGTTAATGAAAAGACGATGTTTCTGAATTTGGTAGTTTTTCAATAAAGTGGAGAAAATTGTAAAGGATAAATGTAGTTAACTATAACTAGGATAGACAATTAGTAGTATTTGTATATTGATAACTCCTGTATAGGTCACTTTATGTATTTTTGTAAAGTTAGGACACTTGGATTCCCAAGGAACCTCTTGTATAAATGTTGATTTCTACAGGAAAAGAGAATTAAAGAAAAAAATGTTTCTTTCATAGTATTAGAGCCTTAGTGATGTAAACAATCCACCTATTTTTTCTGAAGAGAAAAACGCCCCTTAAGAATGCAGCAATGGGAGGTGTCACTACTTCTTCAAGCATGTGAAGCACTCCAGTTGTTTCTTTGACCACTCCAATGAAAACTTAATCCCCAACTCCTATCCTTTCTCATCAACTACCCATTAAGCTTACATCGTCAAACTTGTTTCTATGGAAGACACAGTTTCTTTCAATACTTTGTGGGTGTGGTCTCAAATATCATATTGTTGGTAATAAATTTATTTCAGGTACAATTATAGAAGATAATCAATTGAATCTAACCTATAAAGCATGGGCCCGTGAAGACCAACTTGTTTTAAGTTAGATTGTCGCATTAGTATCCAAGAGTGCGCTGGCACAATTATTTGGTGCTGAACTGTTTATGCAGCAGGGAACAAATTAGTTGTAGCCTATGAAATGGATCCTAACCATAAATTCATGATCTCAAAGCATAGATACATACTTTTAATCGTGACAATGCAAGCATTGAGACTTATGCACAAAAGGCAAAAGGGATTGCAAATAGGTTGGTTGATTTGCAAATTTCAATTGATAATAATGATCTGTAGAATTTGTACTTGCGAGTCTGGGCCCTTTATATCATCCATTTACCAGAGAACTTGAGGTGCGTCAAGAAAATGCCACCTTTGATTCTTTATATGGCATGTTATTATTTGAAGAAAGATAACTGAAAAGGGATGAATCCCTTAATGTGATTTAATAGGTATAATAGATTTAGTAGGTTTCTAGTGAATCTATTTTTATTAGTGCGTGGATATTTTTTAAATTTTGTTTCAATATCTTTTAATAATTTACTTTTTTCGTAAGATATGTTCATTAATTATTTTATCCTGTAGTAATTGCAGAGTTACAAATTTCTGTATAATAATTTATCCTATCTGTGCTATAATGTGTATCTAATTCTAGATTTTCAATGTTATTTATTATCTTGTTTTGTTCTTCTCGTAGTGAGTTTTTTAAACTATATAGACTATCACATGTACTTTTATCTAAATTTTCTAAAGTTTTTTCTATCCATATTAATTTTTCTTTTAGGTTTTCCATTATTTTTCTAATTCGGTTTCTATAATTAATTTCATTATTTAGATTTTCTTGATTTTCTCTAGTTTTCCTAATATATTCTAGCATTTTTTTAATCTGTATAATATCCTTCTGGGTAAATTTCTTCGTATAACTGTTCTAGACAATTTGTAGTTTCAATTTCATAGTTTATTACTTCTTTTAATATTATTTTCTTAATATCTATTATTTCTATATCTTTGAGTATATATAAGATTAAAACTTTAAGATAATCTAGATAATCTATCTTTTAAAATTGGTTTTATTATAGTGTTTTGTAGTTGTTTGTTTTAGCCTTAGTAGTTTTTGCATATTTTTATTAAGAAACTTTATATCTTTATTTTTCATGTATTTATCTATATTTATTTGTATCTGTTTTTCTAGTAACTGCATATTTTTTTTATCTTTTTCTAAAAATTTTATGTAACTTATCATCGTAAATATTTGTAAGAGTAGTTAGGTAGATATGGTATATAATTTATTCTAGTCATGTAATATTTACCAAAAGCTTTTTCTAATATGATTTTTCTTATATCTGCTACTTTTATATTTCTAAGTGCATACAAAATAAGTATTTTGAATTTATCTACCATCACATCAGATATATTATCATTCATTTTCATAAAATTGCTTTTTTCAAAATATTCCCTTCAACCATGTACATAAAATATAGTCATCTTAGCTTACTATATACTAGATTATTCTTAAATAATATGTTCTTCCGTCACTATTAACATGGTATTCTGGATACTTTTTCCCTTAAACAGCGCCTCTACTCTGGTTACTCCCCACCACGGCTTCTTGCCTCATTGGTTTCACCTTTAGGATGGCATAGTCCTTAGGGACATTTCTCCGTTTCCTCTTTGTTAATAAACTTCTTAACATATTATTCTTCGAATAATTCTACTATAAAGTAACTAATATGAATTTATTTTATCATACCATGATTGTTGGGAATTATGAAATTAGCTATTCATAATCATAAATAGATATACCTGTTCGGGTAGCTTTGATATTTCTGAGTTTTATTGCTCCATAGCTTTTTCCATTGAAATATGTTTATCTAATTAACTGAGTAAAATATTTTTTGTAGATTGGAGAGAGCAAAGTGCTTCAACGCATGAAGGCTTGCTTTTGCAATGCCTTCAGCCTTTGATATATATAGAATGAGAATTTACAAGTTTTTACATTCACGTGTTTTTAATTCTTAAAACTAAGAAACAAAAGTCAACAAAAGTGGCCATAATGGCCTAACCTACTCTACCCTAAGGAAAAGTCCTAAATGTGTAAGAAAGTAAATAATTGCTTTACATTATCTTGTCGTAAGAAAATAGGTCCAAATATCTTCCGTTGATTTGTTGTCGTATCTGCTCCATTATTGCTCTGTATCTGCTCCATTATTGCTCTGTATCTGCTCCATTATTGCTCTGTATCTGCTCCATTATTGTTCTTTTATCTTATCTTTCCAGCTGGCATTTTATTTTCTTTATTCTAGATGTACCTCTGGAATAATATTATCTTCTCCATTGCACCTCGAACATTGGTGGTCTGGATATTTATGTCCAATTATTTTACAGTATCTTGTTAGCAGTCCTTCTGAAATAAATCCCTTTTTTATTGCTCTTGCGGTAGATTGTTTTTCTGGGTTAAGTAGCGTCATTATCCATTGTCTTACGTCTTCCATATCTGCTTGTCGTAGCTCTTTTGAATTTGAATATATCATTTGATGATCTCTTGAATAGTAGCTCCATATTGGGTTTCCGTTAGCATAGTTATTTGCTAGTTCTTGAATGATCGTAGCTAGTCCAATAAGTCTTTTATTTGCATAAAAATCTGGTATCTCGATTCTAGGTATCTCCGGTTGTTGCGTAATATCTTCTGGTATAATCATATCTCTTGTTAGTCCTATCTTTACAACTTGTATAACTGGTTTTATTTCATCATATAATATCTCTGCTGGTGCAGTATAACACTTTATATAAAATAAATTTCCTTTTGTTATTCTTTTGTAGGTAGTGAATATCTTGTATAATTCCTCCATAGCTGTTAGCTCTTCTCCGTCTTGGGTATATATGGTATTTAGTAGCCCATAGTCAAAACAGGTTTTAACTAGGCTTGGGTTAGTTTTGGGTAGTGCGATTAATTTATTGTATCCTTGTAGTTTTTGGGTTATATAATTGGTATTTGGTTCTTTGATGTCTGTAGCTATGGGGTTATGGTTTAGAAAGGTTTGTACTCTGTATATATTTTCTATGTATTTCTGGGCGGTGTAGTTGTATACTTTTTTGTCTTGGTTTAGGCTATCTCGGTATGTGTTAACTTGTGGGGGTATGAATAAATGGTCTTTTTGTGTTTTTGGGGTAAATGGTTTTTCAAATATTTTGTTCATATTTACATTCTGGTATCTTGGTTTATTAACTCCTTTGCTTGTACCCGCAGAAGTAGATTGATAAATGTTATGGGTTTTATGGAGTGTCCCAACGTCTCCTTCTAGCTCTGGATTTTTAATGTCTTCCGATCGACATAGCTCTGCACACTGCTGAGTTAGCTGATTTGTAGCTATAGACTTCAGTTTATCTTCATTAGTCTTTAGCTTTTCTATCTCATTACCCATACTGTCCACTTTCATTGAAAGCGTAGTTAGGGTATTAAGTATTTTTTCTAGAGTATCTTCCTCTACTAGTTCAGTCTGTGTAGCTTTGTCTTGATATGTAATCTGCAATAACATTTTTGTTAGTACTGATCACTTTAATTGTAAATGTGAAATTTAATATATTTAAAACTAGTCTTCGGATCTCTTTTGTTGTAACTGAATTTTGTATTTTCTTTGTTAACCACCAGCGTACCTGTGTATTATCTGTTCGTACAATAAATTTGTTATATACAATATATGGCTCAAATGCTAATAAACACTTATATAATGAACATAATTCTTTCCTATTTATTTCCCATTTTATTTCTGTCTCGTTGAACGTACCTGAGTAGTATCTACAATGGTGTTCTATTTTTTCTGCTTCATATCGATATTTAAGTACTCCTCCGTAACTGTATTCACTTGCATCTGCTTCTACTATATATATAAATTTTTTATTTTCATCTGGAAATTGCAATTTTGGTAATCTTCTACAAAGTAATTTTATTTTTTGAACTTGTTTTTTATCTTTTTCATCATAATTATATTCTATATCCTTTTTTAATTTTTTCTGCAGTGGTTTTAAGGTTTCTGCTAATTTTGGAATATATTCTCTTACTTGGTTTACTAATCCTAAAAATGATTGTAATTTCTTTTTTGTATCTAATTCTTCTTTCGAATTTATTATTTTTTGTACTATATGTTGGTGCATTTTTACTCCACTTTTATCTATTTGTATTCCTAAAAATTCTATCTGGTTTTTCATAATTTCGGCTTTCTTTTTGCTTAAACTTATTCCTGATTTTTCTATTATATCTGTGAATTGTTCTAATAATTTTAAATGTTCTTCTTTAGTTTTGGTGTATAATAATATATCATCTATGTATACTATACAATTAGATAATTGTTTAAAATGTTGATATCTACCTGGTGCATTTTTATATCAAAATGGTAACACATTCCATTCATAAAATCCTTGTGGTACCGTAAATGCGGTTAATTCTTTAGATTCTTCTTCTAGCTTTAGGTGGTAAAATCCTGATTTACAGTCAAATTTGCTAAAATAATTATATCCTTGGATTTGTCTTATTTTTAATATCTTATTTGGTATCGGATAATTATATGTTATAGTTTTTGCATTTAAATTTCTATAGTCAATAACCATCCTACTTTTCCCTCTTTTTTGTTCACTATGTTTATTTACTATAAATGCTGGACTGTTATGTTTACTATTACTTTTTTGTATATATTGTTTTTCTAATAATTCATCTATGTGCATTTTAAATTCTTTTAAATCATCAAAATTATATGTTAATGGTTTTTGTGTGATTATGCTATTCTTATCTATTAATTCAATTTTTATAGTAGTTTTGTGTTTTTCCCATCCTTGTAATGGATCTTCACTATATAATTGTTCTAATTTTTTCTGAATTATTTCTATTTTGTTTATTGAAAATATAGTTATTTCTGTTTTATTTATCGAAAATACTACTAGTTCTACTGTATCTTCAGTATTGTTTATATTTTCTAACTTTTGTGTAATTTTTTCACTTCCTTTTATCCAATCAGTTTTCTTTCTTATTTTATTATTAACTCTTTTTGCTCTTACTTTTTGTTTGCATGGTGTTGTAAACCACCAGTCTGTTTTGATTATTATATGTGGGTATAATTTATCTAAAAATGGCATTCCTAAAAGTATATCTTTTGATGTTAATTCATAATTATAAATTTCTTCTATTGTTAATATCTTATCCCATACTTGTATTTTTACATTCCTAGCTTTATAAGTAATTAAGCTTCCTTCATTATTAAATCCTTTAACTATTATTGGTGCTTTTAGTTTATCCCATTTGCTTTCTGGTAAGCAATTATATCTACATAAATTAGCTTCTGCTCCTGTATCTATCATAGGCGTATAATATCTACTGTAATATCCTTCTACTACTATCTTCATTAATACATATATCTTCATTTCATGTTAAGGTTCTTTTTAGGAATAACTTTTCTTTGTTGTATGTTAAGGTTAATTGTGTATGTTCTATATTATATGGTTTTACTTGTTCTAACCATTTTATTCCTAATATTATATCTGCTTTTTGCATTTCTTCCTTTACTTCGAATTCTATTTTTATTTTTCTAACTCCTAATATTATTTCTTTTTCTGCTATATTTTTATTATTTATTAAACTTCTTGGTAGATCTGGGCATATATCATTGTCAGTTTTTATTTCTTCATTTTTTACTAGATACTTTGCTATATGATTTTCTTCTTGTCCTGTGTTCAAAAGTATTAAATATTCTTTTTCATTTATTTTTCCCGTTATGTAATATTGGTTTAAATTACTTATTGAATTTGTTTCATAACTTGTTCTTTTTGATGAGCTTGATGATTCTGGCTTTTCATTAGCTATTCTTTTCGTTGTACTTATTCTATCATTTACTATTTCTAAATTTTCTTCTGTATCTATGTCTCTATAAGTATAATCATTATAATCTATTGTTTTTACTATTTGTTCGAATGGGCTTTCTATTTGTATTTTGTTAATCTTATTTTTTCCTGTTATTTTATGTTTTGTTGTTAATACATATAGGTTTTTACATCTTGCTGTAAATATTTTACTTCCTGGGGTTAACTCTATTCCTGATATTTTCCAATATAATACTAGTGATTTATCTATATTCCTATCTGTTACTGCAACTGAATAATTTGCACTTATTATAAATTTAAATTTTTGGTATATTAGATTTCCTTTTACGGCAGTTATTATGCTTTTTTCTATAGGTTTTATAATTCTATCGTCTGCTAAATATAATTCTATTGGTGTATCTATTCCTTCTCTAAAACATGCTTTTATTAATATTTCTGTACCTCCAAGGTGTACATATTTTATTGGATCTCCTTTACTTTTTATATCATTTATTTCTTTATTAATTATTCTTTTTGTTACTAATGGTATACTAGCTTTTCCTTTTGCATATCTGCAGTCTATTACATGTTCTTTTTGGCATACTACATAATATTCATCTTTTTTCCTAGTAAAAATATTTTTTATTGTTGGTATTTTAAATATTTTCTCTACACTTAAATCTAATTCTTTTCCTTTTATTTCATCAAATATATTACTGTCAAATATTATTTTTTGTTCTGTTCCTTCATCATTTAAATATTCTTCCTTTGTTATTATTTTTATATCTTCTTCAGTCATTTGATTCATCTATTTCGCTATCTATTTCATTATCTGTTTCGTTTTCTGAAATTTCATATATACTATCTTCACTTTCTAATTCATAATCTATATAATCTATCTGCATATATTCGGTATTATCTATTTTTATTTCTGATATTTGTTTATTTTTTGGATTTTTAGGTAATTTACAATCTCTAGCTAAATGTCCTAACTTTCCACAATTATAACAAGTACATTCTTTTATAGATTTCTTCTTTCTATATGGTCTTTTATGTTTATAATTTTTTACGTAATATCTTTTTCTTGGTTTCTTATATTTATATTTTGATTTTTTATATTTCTTATATTTCTTATGTCTTTTTCTTTTTTTATAATATCTTTCTTCGCATCCAAATTGGGGTGCTATTTTATTTTTGCAACAAGCTAAATTTCTTATTAATGTTTTTTCCATTTTTAATTCTTCTCTATATTTTTCACATAAGTTTCTATACCATTGTTGTAAATATTTTATTCTTGCCCCTAACGTATCTACTATTTTTGCTTCTTCCCAACTTTTTATTATTTTCGAACTAAATGGCTCGGGTAATTTATTAAAATATAATTTTCTTATTTCTTTACTTTCTTCTATACTATATGCTCCTTTGTAATAATATTCTTTAAATGCGCAAGTATATTCATCTATATAACACATATTACATATTGCTAATTTTAACATTAAATTTCTATTTGTATCTTTTTCTTCATTTTGTTCTTCTTCGATTGTTTTCGTACTACCAAATTCATCTTTTATAGCTGTTTCATATTTTTTTAATAATTCTATAGGTGTTAGTTTAGTTGTTGTCGATGATGTTCCTTCTATAGGTTTATTAGTTCTTAATACTTTTTTGCTATTTTCGGTTAGATTTGCAAACCATAGTTTTACTGATCCTATTAGTGTTTTTTCTATATATTCCGGTGCATCTGTTATATTTATATTATTATCTAATAATTGTTTTGTCATATATCCTATCCATAATTGTATTGTTTTTTCTGTATCTATTACACAGTCTAGATCTAAAAAGTTATAATTTTTATTCACTATTTGTTTTGGTATCCATTTATCATATTCATTATATTTTTTAAACTTATTCTTATAATATATAGGTTTTCTTATTTCTGTTGTTTTAGGGATTATATTTTCATTTTCTTTTTTATCAAGAGTATTTATTTCTGTTTGGGTATTTTCTAAGTTTTCCTCATTAATTTTTTGTTCTTCATTGATTTCTAAATTTTTTGTATTTGTTAGTATTTCTGTGTATGTTTCACTATCTTCGAACTCATAACTATCTGTCTCTTCTATATCTATATCATTTATTTCTAATTTTTCCTTAAATTGATTTATCTCATTTAGTAATTTCTGTTCTCTATATTTTTCTTATTTTTCTTTTTGTCTTTGTTCATACAGTTCTTTTAACATTTGTAATTCTTTTTCTAATTCAGCAATTCTACTATTTTTGGTTTCTTCTATTTTTCGTATTTCTTCCGTAGTTTGTTGTTTTATTTTTTCTATTTCTTTTTTTCTATCTATCTCTTCATTTTCTTTTTCTATTCTTACCATTGCTGTTAATTTATCTTCTAATTTTAATTCTTCTTTTTCTAACATTAGATATAAGTGTTCACCTATTTTCTTATATCTTCGTCCTAGATTAGAAAATACTATTTTTATTTTTGATCCTTCATAGTTTTCATATATTTTTTCATCTATTATAAATTCTTCTTTATTCATTTTATTGTGAATAGGTTATGTTGATATACATATTTTAAACTATCTATTTGTGATTCTAATTTTGTTATTTCATCTTTTTGTGTATCTATTGAATTTTTACTAACTCCGGCAAATATATTATAATGTAGTCTTTCTATTCTTATTTTTAATTCTTTTCATTTTTCAGAGATAATTTATTTTAATTCTTTATATCGTTGTATTTTATTCATTTTAAATTATATTTATAATATCTCGGTGGATATCTAAATCTAATTTTATCATAATTAGGTGGTATATGTTTCATTCTTCTAGATTTTAAATGTGTTATTAATTTTGATTCAATACTAGATATTAATGTAATTAAGTAGGCTAGTTTTTGTGGATTTTCTTTTGTTTTATTTAGACTTATATATTCTGAATAATTACTAATTAAGGATTTTTTAATTTTTCTAAAAGCTTCTCTATTTTTAAATGGTCTTCGCATAATTAATTTAATATTTTTGTAGGTAAATTTTTTAACTCTAACATGTATATTCTAACTCTAGTATATATCTCTTCTCGACGGAGGTATTAGTTGGAGTATAGATGTTAGCAGCAAGAAAAAACAAATGCCTAAAAAGAACAAAAGGTTGTGAAGCTTTTATGCTTCTGTTACCTTTAAAGGTGTGCATCGGTTTGTTCGGTTCGGTTTTTTGTAATATAGGTTCGATTTATCAATTTTTATTTTTTAAATATGTTAAACCAATAACTAACCTATAAGATATTTTTATTGATTTTTGGTTCATTGGTTTGTGATCCTTAACGGTTCGATTTTCGATTTAACCCATAAGAAAATGCTCATAAAACAAATATTAATTTGACGCAAAGATTTTTAATATTGTGTAACAGTAGCAACTAACATGACATCTATAAGAATGCACAAAAAATTAAAATAATAGTAGCTAACATGACATATGTCTTGCAGTGCTAAATTCCACAAAATAAGAAATCTACCATCCTATCCACAAACTATGCAGTTGTTGTTGTCACCACCTCTCGCGATCAATCTACTAGAGAGGAAATTTAAAAGGTCAAACTTTATCGTGTTATAGGTTTTTCGAAAATTAAATAGATTTATAGAAATTAAAGAGAAATTAAAAAAACATATAATATATATATATATATATATATATATATATATATATATATAATTCTTATTGGATCATCGGTTTACCCAATAACCCAATAAAAAATCATACCGACCCAATAACCCTATAAAAAATTATAAAATCATTAGAAAATCGTTAACCTAATAATAATAAACCAATAACATTTTTGTCGATTTGATTTATTAATCGATCCAATTTTTGCACACCCCTAGTTACCATATAAAAATTTACTGTTGGAGAGAAGTGTTTTGTTTTGTTAATGTGAATGTGAATGTGTATTTATACAAATGAGCAAACAAGCAATAAGAAAAAGAATCAACTAATAAAGAATTGTGATCTTTCTTAATCATGAATCAAACAATAACTAAATTATTGATGGAGATACTAAGATATGGAGGATATCAAAAGATATCCGAATATCGATAAAGAGTTATAACTAATAAGATGTTATCCGAATTTGCGGTTGACATGGCTGATATGCATAATGTGTGGCCTGTAGGGAAGATTCTACTGAACCATTCTAGAGAATTGAAACTTCAATAAAACGTTGCTTTTTACAATTTCCTATATTGTTTAGCCATGCTAAGATTTGCAAGGTATTTTTTTTTGGACTTCTAAATCTTTCAAATCGGAAAGGTTGTTAGTCTACGCAGTTGAACATGAAGAGTATATTAAGGCATTTGAGAGGACAATATCAAAAGAACTACGTAAAATTACACAAATAATTGATCAAAGAACTCTATTAAAAAAATTGCAGTCATTGTCCAGTGAAAAAAAAAACAAGAAAAATCGTACTCCGTTCACAAAATTTGTCGATTTAACGGAATGACATCCAAGACAACCCGAAATTTCACTGGCTATAGTAACACCAACATGATCCAGCGACCGGTTGTCTATGCGGATCATTTCGTTTGCAATGATATTTGTGAATATCCTGATATCTACAGTTTAAAATAATGTTTTTCTTTTCTTCTTTTCTCTCTAGGGATAATGAAGGAATTTGATAATAGAAAAAATGGAAGAAGATCTAGTAGTCTATAATGGGTTCTCCAATGGTGAGGTTACGCTCCAATGTCCATGGTAAGTTGAAGATCTTTGCAGTGATGAAGTTGAAGATTTTATTCACATTTATGTTGTAGGCTGCACTTGAGAAGAATAAGGTTGCATTTAGTGCCTTTGCATATGCCCTTGCCTGTTCAAACAAAATTGGAACAAAATTAAGTCATGTTTAAGACAATTACAAATAAATTTCTATTGTGCCTAATTAGATAATCAGTAGCGTGATAAAAATTGTAACTGACCAGCTATCATTGGTTAAACTACTATACACCACTAATGCGAAAAATCTTTATATTGTGAATGCATATAACTTGAATACATATCTGAGTTCCAATTTTCGTCACCAAATGATCCCTGTTTTCTTAAGCAAAATATTGGACTTCATCTCTGTTTAATACATCATCTATTTCAATCAGATTGTCATGTTTTGACTTGATACAGAATTAAGAAATTAAGGAAACTTTTGAATCTTGTGGTTTTAAACTACAGATATATAGAGTATATCAAAATGTCATTTAAATTTATAGTTTTTAAACAAGTCACGTGAAAAGTTAGAATTAAAAAGTTAAAAAAAAAAAAGCTATATATTTTAAAAGGGTTAAAAAGAAAAGTAGAACAACCAAATTGAAACTGAGGTGGATCATTTATTTGTGTCACAAGGAATGAGAAAGATACCTGTAAAGCAATTGCCCATTGCACATCTAATGGTAACTGGGCAAAATCATCAAACTTTGTTCCTATTAGAACTGGAATTGCCGTCTGAAATCCAAATAAAAAGAATGTCACATTAATATTTTCTTTAATACTTCGTCTACAGAAATGGAAAATTTCAATCTTTTTACCTGATTCCATTTTCGTGCTTGTTGATACCAGCTAATCACACTGTTATTGATCAAGGATTAAATAATCATAGACAATAATCACAATGATGATCCTCTAATTCATGTTAGGAAAAAAGAAAGAAGAGAGATCTATACCTATTTAATGTACAACGACTTGTGAGATCAAACATAAACAACATTGCTACTGAATCTTTACAAGCAACTGGAATATGAGAAATGTCACCTTCAATATCGTCAGTAAAATGATTTTAGAAAATTTCATATTCACATAATTGTTTCTTTAGAATGCCACAAAAAATAAGAAAATAAAATGGAGTTGGGTATATGTCGTATATACCTTCGACTTCCCACATATTATAAGAAATCCTAGCACCACTAACACAGAGAGTTTTGTCCATATGGTTTAACCCCGTTGTTGTAAACCTTTCTTCCCCTTTCTCCTTTCCTACGTACTTTGTCTGCAAGTTCAACCAAAACACACAAAATTGACAAATCCATTGATTAAACTCGAATTATAAAAATTCACGTATATAGAAAATTAGAATTAAAAAATAGGGTTCTAAACGATGCATATTAATCAAGAGGTGCATGGGTGGCATGCATTGCGGGGGCCAAAAGTCCATATAAGAGCATTCACTGGTTTATATAAGATGAAGAATAATTGTTTTATCTTATTTATGTCTTGTATTGTTATGTGTTGCATTTAAATCCCAATTCTGTCTATGTAGTGCAGATAATGGTACATGGAAAGAAATTTTGACGTAATTACTAACCAAAAAACTTGTCTTTCCAATATGATAATCACCCAAGAGGCTGATTTTTAAAGCAACTAAATCCTCCATGGAATCCTTGTGGGAATTATTATTGGTGCAACATGGCATGGCTAAACTACCAGAAAAATCAATGCTGGAGGTGGCGATGGTGGCCGGTGCAGATGACATTATATGTCGATAGGTGGTGGTGATGATTCGAAGGATAGTTTTTTTTTGTTGTGGTAATTCTTGGAAGCTAACGGCGTTTTTTGGACCGTTTTAACGAAGGGACTGTGAGAAGAAAAAGGACTTTTTGGTTTGCTTTTATATTCAAATAAGTTGGTGTATAATACGTGGGTAATTCTTGGGAATGAGTGAATCTCTCAATGTTAGTGTTCACTTCGTGAGAAATTTTTGGGAATGACTGGACCTCTCAATGTTGGTTTTCTCTCTGTTTGAAGTTTAACTACTGCTATCTCCTTTTCGTATTAGTTGGTCTGTATGAATTTGGTGCACCAATTAAGAAATCAATAAATAAAGATGCATATTATATATATGCCCTTGTATGCATTTTAAAGTACAATAATCAATACAATGATTAACTATTGCAATTTGATACATATTACACCATCGCATGCATCACTTTTAAAACATTGAGTACTTATAATTGAAACTAGTAATAATCATTTAATTTTAATTTTGAGAATTGAGATTATTCATTCACCATTCAATAATTTTAAAAATTATTGTTATATTTAGTATGTCTATCAAGGGTAAAATGGAAAACATATGTATAAAATACACTTGATTTTAGAACTTGGTCAATCAAATTGACACAAATATTTCTTTTTAAAAAAACTCAATTAATATGAAACAGGGGAATACTTACTCCTTGTAACTAATTTCCTATTTTTTAAATTAACCTAGAGAGTCACATTGTGTTGTATTAGCAAAAAACGAGCAGAGGGGGGCTAGACCAGACCTCAATACAACACTAAGCCTAGGTGAAACCAACACCCATAAAAGACTACAAGTCTTACAAAATCAATTGTTAGTGCCTTCTGGGGGATGAAACAAAAATGGAACTAACTTACAAAGAAATTAGCTCTGTCATATTTATACCTAATGCTTGGCTGTTTCCATTTATCATGCAACAAATCTCCTTTATCTTGTGTCGAAAGAATATTATAACAGTGAGTGATAAGGGTTTGGTTTGATTTGGAGGTCAGTTTTGCTAAGAAGTTTGCTACTTCATTTCTTTCTATATAACATTGTTGAACTTGCATCTGAACTTTATTTTTGATGTTGTTGATAGAATCTATCATCGATTTGAGGTTCATTTTAGTTACTCTATTGTTGTTGATCATGTTAACTAACTCTGTTGATCATGTTAACTAAGTCCATAGAGTCGAGTTCTAGAGTAAAATTGGTATGCCAGAATTGATAGCACCACTTTATGCCAACTTGGCCGCCATGGCCTCAGCCATGTTTCTACTACTGGAATATATGGGAATAGAAAATGCCATGATTAGGTCTCTGTTATTCTTAATTATTCCTCCAATTCTAGGTCTCTCACTTTCACGAATGTAGTTGTCATCTGAGTTAATTTTTAAAGTCCCTACATATGGCATTTGTCATATGACTTGTCTAATCCTCTAAATGAGCCTGAGGCATTCAACTTCAAGACAAAAATATGTCAAGTTGTTATTCCTATGGAAGCTAGGAAGAGTTCTTATGAAAACGGCTTCAATATTTACAATTGCTTGATAACACATCTTATTCTTATGGAAGTATCTTTGCCATCCATATTGGCAGACACACTATTGCTTACAAATCTACCAACATAAATTGTGGGGGTGATCTTTAGAATCATTTTGTGAATTTCATTGGCTGCCTTTATGCCCCACCACTTCTTAAAAAATTGGGTCATACGTTGATTAATATGTTGAATGCCTAAAGGATTTCCTATGGTGCTCCACATTTGTGCTTCTTCTTTTCCTTCTTCAGAAACATGATACATTGTATCACTTTGTGCATCCTTACAATAAAAACAACCATTTTGTGAGTTGATATTCATTCTAGTCATTATGTTACTGAAAGAAAATTTCTTTTTAAACATTCTCCAAGTTAAGTAGGATATTTTAAAAGGTAACCTTGTATGCCAGAAATTGTTTAGAAAACTATTTTTTGGTTTTTTCTTTTCTAACCATGAAGAATAATTATCAAAAGGACCATTTTTGATATTATATCAGATCGGGTAATCCTTCTCAGTGTTGTTTTGTAATACCCCAGGAAATTTTTTATTGAAATTTTGTACGTAAACGTGTTGGGTTCTATCTTCTAGAATGAATTATAAATTTTCCGTGTGGGATATCTTAGATTATGACCCACCATTGTGTAGAGTATCAAATAATCTTCCCAACGACATGTGGATCATCCAAAATAGATACCTGAGCGATGAGTTATGAACATTCCGATTGAACCATGAATAGTAGTGAACAGTAAAACGTGCAGGAAAAATACTGAGGCCTGGCGGATTTTTGCTCCGACTTTAAATGATCATAACTCTTTGTACATAATGATATGGGTGATCTACTATATATCAACGTAAAGCTCTGCGAGTCCACTTTCCAATGAAATTAGTTTCATCCAATTTGTCTATCGGACCAAAAAGTTATGACCGATCTACTTCAGACTATCAAAAGTAAATTTTTGGGTCAACTTCAAATGATCATAACTCCTCATACACAATGATCTGGGTGGGATACTATATGTCAATGGAAATATATGAGAGTCCTCTTTCTAATGAAATTAGTTTCATCCAATTTAGATGTCGGAGTAAAATGTTATCCTTGATCTACTTCAGACTATCAAAACAGTCCACCAAAGGACAGATTCGAGAATTTTTTTGATTTTTAAGGGAATTTTGGTCATTCCTCCTCACCCAAAATCCATCCAAACCCTATATTAAAGCCTATTAGAAACATTATATGTTATATTTCATCAAATTCCCTCAAAAAGAAAACCCTAAGCTCCTACATCAAACTTCAAGAACCTCCAAAGTTCACCATTAATTCTACAAATTTATTCAAGATTCCAAGTTCCTAGTTCAAGAACTTCAAGAACCTCCAAAGTTCACCATTAATTCTGCAAATTTATTCAAGATTCCAAGTTCCTAGTTAAAGAACTCCAAGAACCATCATTTAAAGGCATGATTAACATCTCAAAAATGAGTATCTATCTAAAGTTCATCATTCAAGGTATGTGGGGTTTTTCAATAAGAACTCTCTTTCGTTCTTGTTCCCAAAAGTAATTTTCTTTACAAAGGCATAATTTTTATTTGATTTTTACGAATTTAAAGCATGAACCCATATCTTATGATGTTTATTATTAATTCTTGATGTTTATGATTTTGAAAGATGAATTTACATTTCGAAGATGAATTTACATGAGTGGAGATATAAAGCATGAATCTTGAACAATATTTATCATGATTTTGATAGTTGGGTCGTGAATCCCTATTGGAAATTGTGTTTTTTTAGAAAGTGTGTGTTATAAGCACATTGATGTTGAATATTTGAGATATTTTGAATGATTTGACATTTTGGTCTTAATGGAGTTGTTTTGAACTCGAGTGTGAAAGAAATCCACAACGTGGTTGATTTTGATAGATGGAAAGCATAATGGCTCCTAATGTATATTTATATATTACTGAAATTATTTTGTTGTGGATTGCCTTTAAAAGTATCTTAGCTAAGTCTGGGAGAAATCTTTGGCACCGAGTGGGACGTATAAAGCGATCTTACTTCCCTAGAACTACGTGCCCCCGTAGGAGTGAGCCTGAGGCTTATTTATATAGTGATTACTAGTTTGTGTGGATTTGATATCGATAGTCCTACTCCGATGGCAAGGATAGGACGGCCCTCCCCAACATAGGTTATACATTAGACTTCATGTAGCTCACATAGTTTATGTCGATTATAGGATCTCCCAGTGTGTGTGTGTTTCCTTATGTCTATGGTGAACGGTGAAGTGATTTGAAAGTGGAATTGTGAAAGTTATTCTTTCAAAAGTTTTAAATGATATTTACATTATGGGAACTGATATTCTTGATGAACTGAAAGTGATTGACAAATTATATGATGACTCACATGTGTTATTATACTTATTTCATCCTCTCATGATTATGATGATTTTCTTCGGGCTATGTGACTCTTTCATACATACTACATATTTCTTATAAATATTTATGATGATGATTTTTATAAAACAGCATACACCCCCGTATACTCGGTTCCTTTCCATAGTACTGGCCCACATCTTTGGATGTGGGCTGTATTTTCTCGGAATATAGGTTAAGGTGCTCAGTTCTAGGTTCGACAGTGATTCTTCAGGCACGCTGTTCTACATCCTCTATCGTGGTGAGTTCTCATGTTGTGAGGACGTGATGTCTAATGTTAGTTTCATGAAATTGTTTACATTTGATAACTGAGTTTGAGTCAGTTGGGGCATGTCCCAATGGCTCGCTGGTTTTATTAATTTTCTTAGAGGCTTGTCAGACTAGTATAGATGTTGGGAGTTGACTAATAAGTCATATTTTGTTATCTTTCTGAAATTCTTTTATTCTTGGATGATGATTACTCTGTTGATATTTGAGGGTTATTTATGGAAAACTCGTTGATTTATATTGAAATGAATGAAAATGGCTCAAAGGGTTAGCTTGGGGCTACTCGTAGCCTCAAGCACCGTGTGATGCTCCGGGACCCATTTTCTGGGGCATTACAAACTTGGTATCAGAGCCTAAGGTTTTAAGGTGTCCTAGGGAGTCTGAGAAGCCATGTTAAGTAGAGTCTTGATTATCAGTGTGTAGCGTGCCACATCTATGAGCAAGAGGCTACAAGAAGTTTTAGGAAAAAGTGTGATTCTTTCTTTCAGAAGTCTATCATACTTAAAATGTCTCTCTCTGCTATTGATTCTCTGAGAATAGATTATTTGTTTGACCAATTGCAAGGTGTAAGTTATTTCTCAGAGATAGACCTTCCTTCCGGCTATCGTCAACTCAAAGTTAGGGAGTGTGACATCCCAATAACCACTTTCCAAACTCGTTATGGCCATTTTGAGTTTCTTGTTATGTCTTTCGGGTTAACTAATGCCCTAGCAGCTTTCATGGACCTCATGAATCCAGTGTTCAGACCATATCTGGATATGTTTTTCATAGTGTTCATCGATAATATACTAGTGTACTCCCGTAGTGAGGATGAATATTCTAATCATCTCCGAACTGTCTTGCAAACCCTTAGAGATCATAAGTTGTTTGCCAAGTTCAGGAAGTGTGAGTTTTGGCTAAGGTCAGTTGCTTTTCTAGGTCATATCATTTCTTCCGAGGGTATTAGAGTTGATCCCCAAAAGACCGAAGCTGTTAGAAATTGTCCTAGACCTATTTCTCCGACTGATATCCAAAGTTTCTTGGGTTTATCTGGCTATTACCGCCGTTTTGTTGAGGGTTTCTCCTCTTTAGAGTCTCCTATGACTCGTTTGATCCAAAAGAAAGTAAAGTTCTTGTGGTCCAAATCTTGTGAGAAGAGTTTTCAGGAATTGAAGACTCGACTCACTTCAGCCCCTATTTTGACTTTGCCTGATGGTGTTGATGGTTTTATGGTGTACTGTAATGCTTTGAGAGTTGGGTTGGGTTGCATATTGATGCAGAAGGGTAAGGTGATAGCTTATGCTTCTAGACAGTTAAATCCCATGAGAAAAATTACCCCACCCATGACCTTGAGTTAGCTGCTATTATGTTTGCTTTGAAAATCTGGAGACACTATTTGTATGGTGTCTATGTTGATATTTTCACTGATCATAAGAGTCTGCAGTATGTGTTTACCCAGAGAGAATTGAATCTTAGGCAGAGACGATGGTTAGAATTGTTAAAGGACTATGATATGAGTGTGTTGTACCATCCGGGCAAGGCCAATATTATGGCAGATGCCCTAAGTAGAGTGACCATAGGTAATGTTTCACATGTGGTAGAAGGTAAGAAATACTTCGCTCGTGATGTACATCGTTTGGCTATGTTGAGGGTTAGGTTGTTTGACTCTACTAAAGGTAGTATAGGGGTTCAGAGTAGTTTTGAATCCTCCTTGGTTTCGGAAGTAAAGAAAAAGCAATACTTAGATGCTAGTTTGGTCAGACTGAAGGAGTCAGTCAAGGACCAAAAAGTAGAGGTTTTGTCCCTAGGAGGAGATGGTGTGTTGAGATTGCTGGGTAAATTGTGTGTCCCGAATGTTGATGATCTGAGATAGAGAATTATGGCTGAAGTGCACAAGGCATGATATTCTATTCATCCTTGTGCCACCAAGATGTACCGAGACTTGCGGGAAATCTATTGGTAGAGTGGCACGAAGAAAGATATAGCAGCGTTTGTAGCTAAATGCGCAACATGCCAACAGGTTAAGGTTGAACACCAAAGACCTGGTGGTATGATGCAAGAATTTAGTATTCCCACCTGGAAGTGGGAAGAGATAAATATGGACATCATGATTGGTTTACATCCTTCCCAACGCCATCATGATTCCATTTGGGTTGTGGTTGATAGGTTGACTAAGTCTGCTCATTTCTTTCCTGTTCATACTTCATATACTGCTAAGGATTATGCTAGATTGTATATCCGAGAGCTAGTCAGACTACCTGGAGTTCCTTTGTCTATTATTTCGGATAGGGGTACTCAGTTCACTTCGCAATTTTGGAAAGCTTTTCAGAAAGGTCTTGGTACCCAAGTGCTTTTGAGTTCTGCTTTTCATCCACAGATCGATGGTCAGGTTGAGTGGACCATATAGACCTTAGAGGATATGTTGAGAGCTTCTGCATTTAACTTTAAGGGAAGTTGGGATGATCACTTACCGTTGATAGAGTTTGCTTACAATAACAGTTTCCACTCTAGTATTGGTATGGCTCCGTTTGAGGCCTTATATGGGAGAAAGTGTAGATCACCCATAGGTTGGTTTGAGATGGGTGAAGCAGCTGTGAGTGGTCCTGATTCGGTATTTAAGGATATGGAAAAAGTTAAGTTGATTAGGGAAAGGTTGAAAACTGCGCAAAGTCGTCAGAAGTCATATGTCGATATTAGAAGGAGAGACCTTGAGTTTGAAGTTGGTGACCTAGTGTATTTGAAAATTTCACCCATGAAGGGGGTGAAGAGATTCGAAAAGAAGGGGAATCTTAGTCCCCGTTGTGTTTCTCCTTACAAAATTCTTAGCCGTGTTGGTAAGGTAGCTTATGAGGTCGAGTTGCCTTTCGAGTTGTCCTCTGTTCATCCAATATTCCATGTCTCCATGCTTAGAAAGAATATTAGTGATGCTGTGGTACTGGATTCTTCTGTGAGTGCTGACATTCAAGAAAATCGTTCTTTTGATGAGATTCCTGTTGAGATTCTTGATTTCAATGTCTGAAGACTAAGGAACAAAGAAGTTCCCTTGGTCAAGGTGTTGTGGCAAAACCAATCTGTTAAGGGTGCAACTTGGGAAGCTGAGGCGGACATGCGATCCAAGTACCCACACCTATTTTCCGCGAACTCCGATCAATCCGAAGGTACCGTTCTTTCCTAAATCATTCACTTTTAATAAAAGTTGCAGCAGTTCAGCTGTCATTTATTATGTGTTCAGTTGTAGTTTCTTGAATTTATGCATTCTATGTTCCATTCGGAGTGAGAAACGATATGGTGATGAGTCTAATGAATGGTTTCATCTGTACGCTCTATTCCCTATCTAATCATGGCATGTCTAGCGTCATTTGAGAATGAATTTTTCCAAGGGCGGATGATGTAATACCCTGGAAAATTTTTTGCTGAAATTTTATGCGTAAACGTGTTGGGTTCTATCTTCTAGAATGAATTATAAATTGTTCATACGGGATGTCTTATATTATTACCCACCATTACGTAGAGTATCAAATAAGATTTCCAACGATATGTAGATCATCCAATACGGACACCCGAGTGACGAGTTATGAACATTTCGATCGAACCGTGAATAGTAGTAAACAGTAAAACGTGCAGGAAAAAGTACTGAGGCCTGGTGTATTTTTACTTCAAATTTAAATGACCATAACTTCTTGTACATAATGATCTGGGTGTTCTACTAAATTTTAACGGAAAGCTCTACGAGTCCTCTTTCCAATGAAATTAGTTTCATCCAATTTGTCTATCGGAACAAAAAGTTATGGTCGATCTACTTCAGCCTACCAAAAGTGAATTTTTGGGTCAGTTTCAAACGATCATAACTCCTCGTATACAATAATCTGTGTGAGATACTAAATATCAACGGAAAGATATGAGAGTCCTCTTTCCAATGAAATTTATTTCATCTAATTTGGATATCGGAGTAAAACGTTATGGTTGATCTACTTCAAACTATCAAAACAGTCCACCAAAGGACAGATTCAAGAATTATTCAGTTTTTAGGGGCGTTTTGGTCATTCCCCCTCACCCAAAATCCATCCAAACCCTATATTAAAGCCTATTAGAAG